>NC_091484.1:69844535-70150296 GCF_947461875.1 Haliaeetus albicilla | reverse complement strand
AGAACACGTAAGTGACCGATTTATCTAAAATCTTACCGAAACATGAAGTGGGATTTCTTATATACTAAGTGCTAAAGTTGAGCACTTAATTAGACTGCCAAATCTAGGAGGACCAGAAGTAGATTAAACTTTGGATACTTATACATAGTGATCAGACACTGCAGTGCAAAGGAAAGATTAGATGATCATAACTAATCTAAGTTTTAATTAAAATTTAAAAGCAGACAGGTTTTGCACTGGCCACAAGGGAGAAAAAGCTGAGTTCCACTGAGATGGGTTGAAGCATATTTTTCTCGTTTCTGAATTGAATTTGGTCTCCAGTCTTTCTAATGTTATTCTCAGCTTAAAGAAAATTCTCCCATTTTAAGCAACTCACACTGAGGGCCACATGTCATTTTTATTTATTGACTGGTGAAATTACCTCACAGGTTAATAAGATGGTAGTAAGAAGTTTTCAGTGTCGATGAACATTTAGTTTTAAATTTAAATATAGTGTATTGCTTTCTGAGCATTCACTGCCCTCTGCTCAATCCTGCAGGCAGTGTCCCAACAAAGTTCAGTTCAGTGGAAAGACAGGGAAGAATATTTTATCATTGTCTCTCCCACATATATGCAAACACATGCTAATGCCCAATTCTGCAGAGTTTCCAGTAAAGATTGGTGGTAATGTCGGAGCTATAACTCAAAACATAAGACAATGCATTTTCCTTCCTATGTAAGGCTGATTGACTTATTCATTATGATTTCATTAGGGGTGAGTTTAACCCTTCTTCTATTTATAAATTGTTTCCAATTCATTTCTGACTTCTGTAAAAGTATTCATTATTCATAAATATTTTATGAAGTGTTTAGGTGAACAATTTTAAACTTAATGAATTTTTTAATCTCTGTTTCTTTTTCCACTGGGAGTTACTGGCCCAAGTCACATAGAACTGACCTTAGCAAATACTTTCAGTGCATGGTGATACTCATTAAAGCTAGTATATGTAGAGTTTTTTCTGAAATGAGGATAAACATAAGAAGCCTATCAGGTTAGAAATTTAGGATTACCAAGTATTGTTTGAAGAATCGAAGTATTATTCTTCAAAGAGGAAAAGTCCAAACCTTTAATTTTTTTCCTTTTTCAGAAGAAAAACTACAGCAGCTACCAGGAGGAGATTGAGGGGAAGAGGCCCAGAAGGTCACTTAGCACAAGCATATTGCACCAACCCTCCTCCTAGATAAGAAGAGGTTGCTGCTACTCCACGAACGTGCTGTTTGGAAAAAGAGCTTGTGGGAGCAGCAAGCAACCTGGAGGAGATGGATGGGTTAGGAGTCTGACAGTGGAGATGCTGTCCAGCAACTACCCCAGAGAAAAATGATGCAAAAATTCAGGAGGGCTCCATATGCTGAGTGACCAGCTCAGGTCTGTGCACAGGAACAAACTGCCAGCGTGATGCTTCCGTGCAGGGACGAGGGCAAGTGAGTAACGGCAGGGAGGCCCCGCAGAGGCAGGGAAGCGCTGTGCTTCCAGCTAACATTTGGGGGGCAGAAAAAGTAGGAGATGAAAGAAGGTGTCTTTTTGGTTTGGAACTACCTCTTGCTTATATATTTATACTGCTGCTCAAATGGGAAAGCGGGAATTTTACAGAGAACAGACCTATCTCATGAAGAGTTGCAAAGAGAAAAGGTATGTGGCTGAACAAAATAACTGACCTTTTGATCATGCAGAGTTTTGATTTATGGGGGATTTTTTTACATTGTTTTGCAGTATTGGCTAGTATTAAATCCCTCTAACATCTTAAATGTGACTATTAGCTGGATACCTCCTAAAACTTAATAACAATGAACAGAATAAAAAGCTTGATGTTTGATGCTATTTTGAATGTTACTAACTATAACAGTATCAGAAATTAACATAGTTTGGCTAGAGCCTATGTGGAAAGACCTGAAACTCATCAAACTATTTGAAAAAGCTGAGCTGGAGTGCTAGAGTCTTTTCATGTGCTTACTCTTCCGCTACTAAGGAAGGGATAGAGGAGGGGAAGAAAGCATCTGTACCAAATGCATAAGCAACTCTCAGAACAATGGAGAAAAATAATGCTCCCCAACTTAGTACTTACTTTAATTCAAAGAATAGTTTATGAAAGAGGTAATGTGGCCCAAGTAGTGCCTCTTGGCTTGATTTCCTGGCATACTAAAAAATAATAAAATAGAAGTGATTCTACTAGCCCATATTGGGCTACAGTAGGAGAATAAGCAGCAGTTCAAAGGAGGGTATTACACCCCTCTACTCAGCAGCAGGATGGCCACATCTAGATTACTGTGTCCATTTTTTGACCCAATTTCTTGAACGGGGGTTCAGTAAAGAAATTGAGACACTGGAGGAAGTCCAACAGAGGGTTACCAAGCTGATTGAATCACATGATCAGTAAGAAGAGATGGCACAGGAGCTGCTTTTGTATTGTGAAGAAGTGGCTATTGGGTGGACCTTAGCCACCACCAATGCAGCCTACAGCAGCATAGAGGGTATTTGAAAAGACAACAGAGACAAATTCTTCCTACTTTTGGCTGATAATAAAACAAGGGACAAAAGCTGCAAGTTGTAGTTTGGAAGGATTAGTTTGGACATGGCAAGAAACTCTTCTCTCAGGAGCTAGCCAAACAGGTCAAACTTGGGGTAAAACACAAAGTGCTTTAAAATCCCATTCCTTGGAAGTTTCCAAGACTCAAGTAAGCAATCTGATATACTTTCCAGTTGCCCTGCTTTTAGCCAGAGACTGAACTAGATAACCTCCAGAAGTCCATCTAACCAGCGCTTCTGTGATTCCTCTAAACACTTCCATTTATTTAACATTAATTATTTGACCTGTAGTTAAACCTTTCACGTAAGGACAACACTAAAGGAAATTATACAGTAACATAACCTAGTAATTTCTCAGAAAGTCTTTTTCACTATGGACAGATATGTAATATTGCATATTGGTCATTTACCATGAAGGTCATAAACTAACAGCTCTCAATGAGGACCAATGTGGAATTTAAAGTTTGTGAAAAATACCCTGCCAAAAGATCTCACCTTGCAAATATAGCAATAAATGGCAACATAATAGCTCCTTGAAGACAGAGGAAAAAAAATCTTTTGTAAAATATATATTGGTTGGAATATCTCAGCAAATACAAACTGCCTGGAAACTCAGAAAGTTGAGTAGCCAAGACATCAGACAAGCTGCAGTCAGTGTCAAGTTGTGCGGTTGATCTTGCACAGAAAGAGGTACGGGTCTCATCTGTGACTACGTGTGACCTTCCTTCCATTCCTTTACCTCCACAACTAACACAGACTTCTGTTCACCATGGTTGTTTCTTAACATTCAAGTACAGCAAAGATATTCCAATGTGTTACCAACCAGGCACTTACTGTGAGGAAAAAAAAAATAACACAAAACATGATTAAATAAAATCCAGTGATTATGGAATTAAATTCTTGGCTAAGGCTAACTACCTTTTATTATTTTTAGATTGTTTTATACTTTTAACATTTCAGTTGTGCCGTCAATTAAGTCAATCAGTGTGATAGTATCTATAAGGGTAAGTAGCCCTCTCAAGGGCCAGATCTGGGACACTCGGATGCAAATCAGTTGCTGCTTGTCAGCTGGCTAGAGCCTGATGGAGAAAAAAGCCCTACAGTCCCTCTCCCTCCACCCATTGCCTTTTTAGTCAGTTCCTTTTGTTATAAGAAAGGCTTGTCAGCACCCTGAGCCCATGCGTCTGGTACAATTCTCTCGGCTCAGAATAGCACCTATGCTATCCCCTTATACCACATGCTCTCCCCCTGCCTGATCTCACCCCCCCTGCACTTTTCTGCAGTATCTGTGACTCCTCTCCATGTGTCTCAGATAGTCTTTTTGGCCTGTCAGCTGGGTAAACCACAGGCTGGGTATGAACAGCTCCAAAAAACAGAAATAATGCATTGGCTGTAACATACATATGCAAGAGTCAGCTGCTTCTAAACAAACGGGTAACAGCTGATTTTAGGCCAGCAGTGACACTAATGCCCCTTTTGCTCCCCTGCATAGCTCGTGATTTGCCAGAAAAGCATTTCATGATATTTATTACAACATGCAAAGCTCAAGTCTGGTCAAATAATATTAAAACTGGGCACAGATGAAAAACTACTAGAAGGGAGAGTGATAGGGGGACAGAGAGTGCTTCCATGTCTAACAGCACTTTTTTATCAGACAAAGAAAAAAGTAATAGAATAGCAAGTATGAAGGGGCATTTAAAGACTCAGCACAGCTTCCTAGGAATGTATCAAACAACTAGCGGATGCTCAGACAGGAATTTTGCCTCTTCACAGAAGCAAGCGGAGCTACAAAAAACTAAAAGGAACAAAAAAGGTAAGCTTCTAAATTATTGCAGGCTCAGCAGCCTTACACTTTCTTTCCGAGTCAGAGGTTTTGCATTGTAGGGTAGCTTGGAGGTAAAATAAGGAAAAGAAAATCACTTATCTGACTATGCTAAAGAAATGTGAAAATACTGCATTCAAAAAAAACCCCCACAACTCCCAAAATGGGGTAAAGAATAAAAAAAGTAGTTTAATAGCTATATATTTGACATATGCTAAGTCAAAGAGAGGAAAAATATTCAAAGTTTTCCTAAAAGACTGGAGATACTTTAGTTAAATATGCAGAGCAGGTCTGTGCAGTGCTTAATTAGAAACCAGATAGCAATAGGAATAAAAGACTAAAAATGGAGGGAAAGTCCTTTTTGCAATTTTAAGACTCTGAGAAGCTGCGAAAGAAAAACTGAGCAATGGACAAGTGTTGGAGGGAAAGTACGATTTCATTATCATGAACTGCACTGCCTATCTGTGACCATACACACATGTACAGGCAAAACAAAACAGAAGGAGCAACTTGCAAAATACAGTGAGTATATGCTAAGAATCAGTATGAAAGAAAACAAAAGTGGAATTAAAAAAGATATTTAAGAAGTATTCTGCCAAAGCCATAAGAATGAAAACATCTTACACCAAAAAAATGTATATATATTCTGTATAGCAAAGGGAAAAAAGAACTTTTGTGGGAAATCATACTGATTACTAAAACAAAGTAAAATTTGAGTCATACTATGGTGTATTGTGAGGGACACGATCTACCTATTGAGGTTTTGTGTGAACAAGATTAAAATAATGATTTTGAAAAAGTAAGCCTAAATGTTTCAGAATTTAGAGTACCTATTATAAAGCTAAAAATGTCAAACGCTAGGTGTCCTTAAGAGATAACTTAAAAGAATGTGAGGCCACATAGAGATAAAAGCTGTAGAAAAGGAAATGCAATTAATGTAGAAATAGAAAAGGAAAACAAATTCCTTAGTAATAAACAAATAAGGAAGAAAACACTGGTAGTGCAGTGATAAAAAAGTCTTCTGTTGAATACGTGAATGCGTTATAATTATAGATTAATTGTACAAAATGGTATAATTAGTTTGGTTATGCTGTATTGTTATTCACAGTCTCCAAAAGTAACATTATTAGAGAATACAGCAGCTAAAGAGGTAATCTCATGCTTGAATTGATATTTGCTGACATTCCAAGTGTGGGAACAACTGATAATGAACTGCAATTTGATTGCTGCAGTTTCAAGTGTGTTTTAAAAACATATTATGTACCCATATCACTTCAAGCCCGGTATATGCCCAGTCCAGTAGTCCTGTGGAAGGTGTTAATTTTTTAAAGAATGATCTAAGAAAATAAGAATGAAGTTCAGAGCCACATGTGACTTCATTAACAGGGCAGCATGTTAATGAATAACCCAAATACGAAGACTTTCTGCTGCTGAGCTGTTGCTCAGTCTAATGCTGAGAACAAGGCCATCCAGAGGAAGCCTGGCGAGCTTGCGCAGTGAAGTCCAACAGGAACAAGAAGAAACTTCTTTAGCTTCTTCCACAGAAGGAGGAAACGAGACTGTCTCCAAGTTTCAAAGATCAGAAAGAGAACAAACTGTGCAAGAGCCAGCATACAGAGCTTAACGGAAAATGCTGAGCATTAAAGCAGAGGTTAAAATCCATGAGGTGCCACAGAGATCTTAAAAACAAAGGAGGCAAGGCAAGAACTGATTGACAGCCTTTGATATTTGCATTATATTATCACTAATTTCTATGTTTGCTTTGGAAGAAGAGCTGTAAAGTTATCTGGGCCACAAAGAATTTGATACATCCTGATCCCAGTCAGCAATTGTCGCTGCTAGTTGACAGAAACATGACACAAAGGAGACATGCAGACCTTTTCTCCTTTCTATCAAACATATTAGTTAATGTGTTATTTTATCAAAAACACAAGTAAAAGCTCTGATTGATCATTCTTTTTAAACAAAAGGAATATGATGCTATTGGGATGACATAAAAGCAATATTCAAATGATGTGAAATTGGAAAGCTTTACACAACAGTGCTATGAATGCAGATAAAACTATATATATATAAAAAAGGTTTCTTCTTTACTTTCTAATATCTTTCCCACAATACACAGAATCTGCTTTGCTCCTATAATAAATTTTTGGAATGCCAATACTTTCTTCATAAATACCAATTTCCTGAAAACATTTTTCACAAATGTCTTATATGGCAAAGAGCAAGTCAATGCCATATCAGACTATGTCTGGTAAGCAGAGCAGCCACACAAGGAACCAAATAGGAAAAAAAAAAAAAAAAAAAAAATCTATATTTTTTAATTCTGTGCTATGCAACATACAGGTGTGCCAAAAAGGATTTCAAAGTGTATTCTTTTTGCTGCTTTATAAATAAATCTTTTTGGTTTTTTCTGAAACTCATTCCTAGTTTTCTGAAGTTCTGTTTAGGTCTTTGAAGACCAAAAAATATCAGTGGTGCTTTAGCACTTAACAAGGGCAGGAATTTTTTGCAACCTTTTCAGTGCATTATTGTCCATTGAGCCAAAGAGTTAAGGCAGCGTGACAGTGATACCGGGAGAAGGTAAATATGTCCAGTCCCAGCTGAGTTCCTCCAGTGTAGCATGTCATGGGGTTTATGCTTCAATTCCTGGCATCAGGAGCCATCTAGGAAAAGAATTTGCTCCGTACACAGATGTCTGAAGCAAGCTGATGCCCAGGAAATTTGATGTAAATGCACTGCTCTTTTCAAGTAAAACTTACTTTTTTTTTTTCCTGAAGGCCACAGGAACAGTTTGCCTTCTTTTATATCAATATTTAAATTTAAAGAAAAACCTGCTTTCTTCTACCTCTCCTGGTTTCATCTTTCTATATACCTCCATAATGATGTGATAATCACCTTGCAAATGTGTGCAACAACTGCATTATTCCTTTTAAGTTTATTTCAAAACTGAGCCTATAAAGGTTCACTTTCAAGTCCGTTACCTTCCTTGCAGTAACAAATGATACTTTGCCTTGAAAAATAGTCCTGACTGAAACATTTAGCAACCCTTTCGTAATTCACAAGCTGCATGTGACAAGTCACATTCATTTCAATTTTCAAGTTAACAGATTGTAAATCATTTTAGTTTTTAAAACAAATTTGCTGTAAGAATATAATATTATTTGTAGCGAAGTTATATTAATCACCTTACACTTAACTAGTTAGAATTAATTCAGCACAAGTATTTTTTTCTCCTGCTCAAGAGCTTCCTGGGTTGCAAAGAAAATAAACAAGAGGAAAAAAGTGCTATTTTTTTCAAATAGTCTGTAAGTCTGTTGCCTTTTTCCACAGCCCATGAGCCTCTCCAGAATATCTTGCTGACTTGCTAAATGAATTTAAAAGCGTATCCTACTCTTTTTGGTTCTCTTAATAATACTGTTGATATTTGAATATCTTAAGCAAGACTTCCTTCATAACAGTGTGAAAGAAATCGCTTTCCCTGAAAATAAAGTTTTGAACAAGAAGGGGTTATAGCAAAGATTAAGTAGCAACAAGCGTACTCAGGAATCATTATTAATGACTCCAACTTACATAAACAAACCAAAAAACATTTATCAGATTTGTTTTTTAAGTAGTCGTGCTGCACGGTTCCTGCAGTAAAGTGATAACAGCCGTAATTTAGTTAAAACTTAAGTAAAACAGAAGACAGAAGCTAAACTACTGATTATTAGTCTACCATGCTTTGTTTTTACAACACAGTGTCCTGTTGAACTGTGCTAGAAACAGTGTCCACAGGGCATACAGCAAACACAAAAATAGAACTTCTACCTCAGGAGAACTCTATGCCACCAAGCACATAATGCTGAGAAGGTACAAATGCTGCAAAATGCTTGAACTTTCCTTACTTTTTTTCAATAAACAGGCACAGTGGCCACTCGCAGAGGCAGAATCATAAGTGAGGTGGCCACTTGTTGTGACGCTGAGCAAATACCCTTGTTCTGATGTCTTTAAGGAAGTGTGTCCTCCAGGCTCCATCTCTGACCTCTTTAGTCAAGTAATGGTCATCGCTATGGCAGCTGCGTTTTCACAGAGTTAGTACCATGTTATGTTCTCAGCTAGACTGAATCACTGGTTAGAAACTATTCTATGAAATAAATTGAAATCCCTCCTGGAGTAAGCAAGTCAAGAAATACTACTGTTCTCTTTTATTATTGCTTATGCTGATATTTCAAGTACCATTTATGCATTCATGCTTGAGTTATAATGTACCATGATTAGTCCTCCTATCTCATTTTCCATGCTCCTAATCTTATAGGTCAACCATCAGTGTGAAACTTCCCACAATCTTAGTGATGCAATCACTTTGCCTTTGCAGTAATATTGCTGGAACAAGAAGAAAACAAAACATTTTATAATCTATTTAATTCATTAAAGTAAAAAAAAAAAAAAAAAAAAAAAGAAAAGTATTCTGTGCATTTTAGCTCAAACAGGGAAGTGCATAGATAATTTACCGTTCTTGGTATAGTCCAAGAAGTATCTTCTCCCAAGTTGGACAAAAGGACACAGAAGTCCAACCATAGGGATAAGTATTTCCATTTCCTTCAGGCACTACTCATTCACCCTGCTGTGTTGACGCTTCCTTCATTTGCCTTTACCAATGATTTAGTCCTATCTAAACAGCATCCTTTTGATTGTCCTGTTTATCAGACAATGAGAAATGTTTCAACTCCTCATAAATTATAAATCATAGTACTACCAACTTCAGAAAGTGATTCATCACTTTTCAGCAACTGTGAGAAGGGCTTTTCCCATATAGACAGTCACATTTATAAAACCTGAATCTTCAGAAAAATCTTCTTCATGAAGGGTATTTTGAAAGATTTGACTGACTCAAAGACAGCGTGAGTGAAAATGCCATGAACAAAGGTATTTGAATGCTAACAGATCATTTCTTTGTGGGAAACTATCTAATATTCCAAGGCATTCATTTCTATCATCAATCTACTAGTAGACAGTGTAGGCAAAGATAGACTTAATGTGTAAAGAAGACATAAAAACTGCATCATTATGAAATCTGAATTCAATTTTAGTCAAAGTCCTTTATTAAACAGATTATCATCAGGTGTGCCACTCATCTAAGCCTCTGTCCTATGCTTCCCTATTGTAGTAAACATTTCGAGCTGGCAGAATCACAAATGATATTTGCTATTCATATCACATTGTCCTTTGTTTTATAGCACCTGACCATACAAGCTTCCATTTGGACCATGATTGAAATATAGGCATCACTTAGAAGTGATCAGCAAACAGGAAAGAAAGAGGATGTAAATTTTACAAGGCTTTCTATGGATTTTTATTTTTTTTATTAATTCTATGGAAATAGATGTCAACAGAGTATTGCTAGAAAAAAAAAAAAAAAAGAAGAGATTAGTAATATTGCAAGAAGACACCAGGAAGGAAACAAAAAAGAAAAACCAAGTCACGTTAGAAAAATAAATAAGTAAGAACCTAGAAAACCACTCAAGTTAATGACCTCCAAAATATCTGGTCCTGAACTGTATCTACATCCAATAAAAGTAGAAAGTGTTCAATACAGACATTACTAAAAGTTTTGCTTATCATGGGACCTACTATATAGTGTTCCAAGAGAAAATGGTCCTGCTGTTTACAAAAAGGAGAGAGCAGATGCTGTCCCCTATCCTTTCCAGGGAAAGTGGGCATCACCAAGTGGAGCTGGCCAGTACTTTTTGGAGAGGACAAGAAGAACAGGGTATCATATAGATATAGGAAGTAAGACCTCTGAAAAAAAGGAAGCCCTTTCTTGAAGTTACCTGGAACATGGAACATCTGTGTGGTCTTGACAATGTCTTGCTAACCTATACTGCAGAAATGGTCATGATGTTTTGCACACACTTTGCAGGAGAACAGTACTAACTGTGCAAGTGACCACCACAGCCAGAAAACACAACCTAAGGGCTGGATGTACTACATCTGATAGCACTAGCAAACAGCAGAGTCTTCTCTGAGCAATCTGCTGTCAGTAATACATTAAGCTGATAGCCCGTATTGATTCTAGTCCTTCCATATTTCTGTCCTCACCAAACACTTCAGAATTTGCTAAGGATACTGAGAGTAAAAAAAAGTAAAAAAAAAAAAAAAAAAGGTGATTTTATCACATCAATCATTTGAACAAAAGTGTTCTAGCATTCTATTATCTTTTACAGATATATTTAAGATTCTTTTCACTGGGATACCTACAGGCCACAAAAACTGCTTGCAAAACTTTTATATCAGTTCAAAGCATATACACATCTGTGTATGCACCTCTAAATGTCATGAGTAAGAAAAGATAAAAGCAAAAGTGCTTTCACTCTTCACCATGGTTTCAAGCTGTGTGTTCCTTGTCATTCTCTTGCTATGAAAAAGTATGAGACAAGTCCAAATTTCAGTGCCCAAGTTTCCTTAAAAGAAGCATACTGCAGTTTACTGCAACAGATACATCCAGGGAGCTGGGTTGCTGGTAACAGAGATCCTAGGAAGGGCTGGTTTATTGATCAGGGAAGCTCTTAGTAGGGGGAGGTCACATCAATTCCATTGAACCAACCAAAACCTTATGGTAGTCAGGGAGATGGAGACAGGTAAGCATCTTCTGAGGTGACCTAGGGTTTCCCATCAGCCTCTATATGTGCCCCTCTAGAAGGGCATGGGGCTCCTGCAGGCCTTTTACCTCCAACATTCCCGTGAAGGAAGCTTTACATAGGACTCATCACTGATATTCAGGCGATGTAAATGAGTGCTGGCTGTCCATGCAAGCATGATCAATTTAGATATCAATTTAGGTGTCTTAGTGCAAGGAATATGCCCCCCCCTTCTTCATTATATTCAAACAGAGAGCAGATACTAGCTTTTCCACTCATACAATGTTGCCCTGATTAAATAGTATTTTTCTAAGTTTGCTTGCATAACTTAGCCTTTAGAAAATGACAAGTGAAAGAGCCACAAGTACTATTCACACATAACTGTTAATCAGCCAGGAGTTACTACAATCGAGTTTTGCTGAGTTTGCTTCATTTGGATGGGCTGCTGGACAGGAAATAAATCCCTAGAAATTTTTTGAAACCTCTAAATCAGTGGTTTCCAAACTAGAAGTCCAGCCTCTAAGCATAGTCATGAACTTCGAAGAAATCAATTTTTTCTCCCAATTAAACTAGCATTATGCTAATACAGTATTACTAGTTTGTAATTGAGATTGTAACTAGAAAATATTTAGGAACAAACACGCACACAGATGATGCAATTGCAAAATTAACTGTTCCAACAATGTTCTTGGAACAATTTAGACTACAAAGATTTCTTGGTCCTGTGGCTGTCTACAGCAGAGGTTTCTTTCATGTATTAGTACCTAAAAAGTTTGTTCACCATACTGGCTTTCATTTTATCCAAGTTTTGATTTGTTAGTTCAAGTTATGCCATTCAGAAGCTAGAACGTCCTTTTTGGCTTTGGAAAAAGCACAGAGATTAACTTCAGAAAGCTGAATAAAAATTAAAAGGAACAGAGTAGATGCAGCTTGTAATGAAGTCAGAGCAGTTCTACTTATCTGAATTCATTAGAAAGTTAAGAACTCTTTCTAGCTAATTGGAAGTTTTGTTTTCTGCCCATGCACTCTGAAATATGCTGTGGTGCAAAAGTATACATGGCAAATTATTTTTCTTTCCCACTGATTTATTTATATGACACCAGCAATCACAGATGCTAAAATGTTATTGTATAGAGTGTCAGTCACAGACACGCACTATGTAGGGAGGAAGCACCTCTCCTGAAATTGCTTCACCAACTCCTTGTTGCAGATTCAGTGAGTCAGAAGGCTTTCTACTTTTATAAAGTCTGTACTACCAGGCCTGAAACACACTGCCTTCGAAAACTTCTGAAGACATCACCTCCGAGGGGGCACAAAATAATTGTAACCCCCAGTGTAACTAACCCTACTCCAGAATTTTTACTATACCTCTGTGTGAGAGCTTCTCCAGGATGATCCTTAGGCGCTGAAGAACAGGGGGTGAAATGTCATATTTATAGATGTCTATTACTGGCACTCGCTGACATCTCCCAAATATTCCATCTGCAGGAGAGAGAAAAAGAAAAGGAAAAATATACGTTCCGTTTTCTGAGAGGAAGAAATGCGTGATGAGATGCGCATTTCTAATGTATCCTAATTATATACTGAAGGAACCTTTTAAAAGACACATTAAAAAGCTATCAAAGGACTACTGAAGTCATGAGGCAGGGTATTTTCTATCAAAATAAATAAATACTGGAAAGAATATTAGTTGGAGGAAGATTCTACTGTACAAGTTATGCATACAGTTTATTTTATAAAGTCATTTCAGACTTCTGCTTCCCAAATCTTTTGATGTAAGACTTCTTTACTGACAATTCAGTGGGAAAAAAACCTTAATGTTCAGCGCCTACTATGTTGCAGATGAAAAGTGCAGCATCCAGAAATATAAATATTAATTTGCAAAAACTATGAGGATTTGCTGAAACATTTTTAATGCAGAAGCTGCGTGTTAGGCATTGGTAAATGAGAACTGAATCCGTAATGGCTAGTAAAGGCTCATTTCAAGAAGTACCCTCTAATGAATGCAATAAAAGAAAGCTGCTCACAGAACAATGAGATATTAATGTGGCCTAATTTATTTAGCTCCATTCCATTTGTCTAAAATGACAGACTCTTCTCATCAATGTCTTTTCAAATCACACCTTCTAATTAATTTAGCTTCTTATTAGTCTTTATTTAGAGAATTGTTCATTTTGAGACAAGCTTCCTGTGTATGTGTGGGAGGAACAGGGAGTTCAAACATTCAAATTACCTTTCTCTCTTTCATACAAAAGCCTAATTCAGAGCCTAGGTGCTTCACACACAATCTGACCATCTGCAATTCTAGGCCTCTGAGAAAGAAAGTGGTTTCATTTATTGTTCAAAACAGTTCTCTTCTATATAGTGATCCAAAGGAAGCAATTTAAATGCAACAAGTTTAATTAGCAAAATTTTCTACTCCAGTACTAGTTTTAACAGAGTAATTACTTCTGCTCTGATATTACATCTATGCTCAAAAAGGATAGCTACATCAGATTAGCAGAAAATAACGGTAAGTATTAATTTGCAAACGTCCATTACTTTCTCTGCTACTTCACAGAGCTAAAAGACTACAAATGGGAACTACTGGCCCAGCTGTTCACTAAACACAAATAATGGCATAAAAGAAAATAAACCAATCCAGGATACAGAAAAAGGGCATTATTAGCCTTCACTGTTAAACACAAATACCTCATTGAAATTAGCCAATTTTTTCTTTCTTCGCCTTTCCAATCCTCCTGTCACTTACAACTGCCAAATTAAGTTAATCCAAATTAAAAACTTACCTCTGACTCTAATTTTGTTATTGGAAACTAGGTTTAATTTAGAAACCGCACATACAGATCTGCTTTGGTTTTCTGCCATATAATGTATAAAGCAGCCTAACAGCAGATTAAAATATTCATCTCCATTTAAAAACCTGTTGCACTGGAAATAAGCAAAGTATATAAATATTAGTCACTTGTAAATGGATGGATAACAGGAATAAATAAGGTCTTGATTCAGAAAGGGATAGAAGAACATTTCCGTGTTGGAGAACAAGATTGTTCAAAATGAAACATAACTTGAAATAGCTATTTCGGAATAGCACCATTACTGGTGACAAATAATTAGGACAAAATCTGTGTTTATATAAACAGCTAATATTCTGTGATTTTTTGAAGATAACATACCTTAAAGATAAATATAACTTTATTTTAGAGTCCAGAAGAGCATACACATTCAGCACGAATTAAAGTTTTTTTGTATTAAGTATCATTTAAAGATATCTCCATGGATGCAAAAGCTAATTCACACACAAACTCTAAAAGAGACCTAACTTTTCTTCCTAAAACCAGAGTTTTCAGAAACCTTTAGCCTACTGCCCTTGAATAGAACAAAACCTATTTAAATTCTAACATTAACAGTTAGTGCATGAGTCTGAGCTGCATTATACAATCTATCCCAAAACGCTGGGGCTGCTTAGGGAGAAACTGCAAGTTACTTTGGCTTTTGTACTTGAAATATGGGCATAATAAGCTTTGAAGAGGCTGCAATCACAAATAGTGCTCTGCTCTGCTAAATGCAGTACTAGGAGAGTGGAGAAGGAGTAGTATGCCCCAAGGAGCGGTTGGCAAATACCATCTCTAAACTACAGAGGGTCTTTATAGTGGGGATTACAGTTGGACTGGAGTTGTGCAAATAGTAGATTTCATAGTTCAGTTCAGTAGCTTTTTTTTAAAAAGTAGGAATTTTCCTAAGTTTTTCTATTTGTTTGGGGTTGGTTTGTTTGGGTTTTTTTTTTTTTTATTTGATTGTGAGGTTTCTGCGGCAAGATTTAAAACCTAAAAAATTAAACTGAGGTTGAGCGTTCAATTTTCAGGGTACCTTTTAACCAAACCTTCTTAAAATTACATAGATGGGGGGGGGTGGGAGGGGGGAAGGCAAGGGAGAGCCATTTTACAAAAAAAAAAATATTTGTAAAAGTTCCCCCTCTTTTTCTTCCCAAGAAATCTATTTGGCAGATGTGGCCCAAATTCAGAAATGGCTTTGGTCCAGCACAAACCTCATTTTCACTTAAGTTACAGCTAGTGTTTACAAACTGTCCAGCTTAGTCTGCCACGAACTACCCAAACCCACTGAGATCTTTACAGTGGGTAAATAGATAGTGCATCTTTCCAGACCAGCTGCACCCACCTCTGGCGCAGGGCGATGCGGGGCTGTTGCAGCGTGTTGGTGTCTGAGCACCCTGTCACGCACCCATTTGACCTCTAACAGCCTCTGACAAGCGAGCTGCCCAAAGTTGTCATGAAGCAAAAAGAAAAATGGAAAAGCTCCCAGATTTTACAGTAAATGTCATACAGCAGAGGAAGTTCAAAGCATGAGTGATGCTTTAATAACCACCATCCACTGCATGCCTGTAGCTGTTCAGAGTGTGTTCATACTGAACTTTGATTAAAATTGTATTCTGAGAAGGAACGTAATATGCAAAAGACATCTGCTCTTTACACATGCCCAGAATGAGGGAAGGCTGAGACAACTGATCAATATACACATATGGTTGCTATTAAAGTGCTATCATTTGCTAACCGTTAGCAAAAAGTAGTATCTGAAATTTCCATAGTAATATCTTACAAGTTATACTTAGACCTGGAAACATCTGCGTTAACAGCATGGTAATGTTGACTTTTACACGGCTTCTACGTTTGTTTCCAAAGAAGAGACTAAAACAGAAGAATAATATACCCAAGGAGACAGTGAGATGCTTCTTTATGTATTTGGCTATTTTGCTAATAGGTTTAATATTTGAGAAAAAATGCAAGCCTAAATTTTTACAAGCTGCTATTTAAAATTTTGAATTTCGACAACTATATATTACAAAGTTAGGTGCTAAGATCAAAAGACACAAATTTAACGTAACCCAGGTGCCCAATAAATCTCAAATAGTGGCAGATGAACCTCCTTTGTTAGAGACAACACCCTGAACTATGGAACATGTATTTACACTGAATATTTATCAACTTCCAGTGAAAAAATTACAACCGATAGATTAAACCTTGAACAAGTCAAAACACAAGTTCTGGAAAGGTGATTTTTGAGAGAAGTTTAGAAGCAAACGGAAAACTCCCATCTTAATTCATTATTATTGCCCATTTGCCAAGAATTGGTGGATATTTATGACCTCTATTACCTACTGAGGAAGGAAGCACCACGTTACGGTCATGACTGACATCTAGATACTGAATTATGTAAAAGGAGAGCACAAAAATCTCTACTTTGAAACAGTTTTGAAGAGTTGATTGCACCAGCATGTTCACTTGGTATGGCAGACAGGCATCACACGCTTAACAGGTACTAAAAAGTCTTTGGAAACTTGCACTGAGTGACCACCTTCACCCTGAAGGCAAGACTATTTGTGGGCAGCTGATTCATGAAATTCTTAGTGTTTCCTACAAAAAAAAAATCCCAGCATATAATAAGCTGTCCTTGGCTAGAGAAACATGTCCATCCTAGAACCACTAAGTATGGCTAATCTGACAATTGAAACTAAGATGTATACAAGACTTGGCACAGTTTTGAATAACCCCAGCAAAAAAAAGAATGAGTTCTTGTTGAGTGTATTTTGCTACTGAGCAAAGCTGTGAGGACTGGTAGAGACACTGGAGCTCGTCTGCAGGCTGATGAAAGCTTGATAGATGTAAATTAAAAGATTGTGTTCTGCAGTAATTAATTATTTAGATCTACATGCAGTGAAATTTTCACATGGCAGTGACAAGTGACCTTTGCAAAGGAGCCTTCGAGCAGATGCTTTGAAGCAACCCGGTTCTTCTGCTCTTCAAACTTCCTGCAGCAGCCAGAAAAGAAGCGGCTTTCCAGGCACAGGCACAGCTCACATACCTGGATCGACCAACGCTTCAGCTTCCTCACCCTAATCACCTGACAATCATTACAAGATTATAACATAGAGCTTTGTGTAAAACATAAGTTTTGCCCCATATTGCAGGCATTGCGCTTTGCTCCTGTGTCGTACTGTAGGAAGAAAATCCACAGCCCAGCGGTGTGTCTAAGGGCCTCTGCTGCCACCTTGGACTGTATCATCTGGGCTCTTGCACTTAATCAGAGAACTTCCTCTAGTGTTTCTGCGGACTTTTCAGTGGGCATCATTCTTCAGCCACTTAACCTTCTGTAAGAAAAGGATTCTTCCTTCTCACTGAATATGGACATTATTCAGACTCCTTCCCCCAGCTATTGGTTTAAGGTGCTGTAGGATCCAAGAGCAGTCCAGGACTAACAAAAAGGCCAGTGCTTGATGTCTTATAACCCAAGGTTAGAGCCTGAGTTGCCTACCGGAAATATTTAAGTCATTTTCCAATGGGAAGCATAATATTTGCATCTCAAAAGTCTCGTGATACTGGACTTCAAGGTCACAGACGTTAAATGTTTTAGGAAGTATGAAGGAGATTGTTAAAGTATTTTACTCTGCTCACCCTGCTACTTCTCTCCAGTAAGGTGTTTGTTTTCAAAACCCTTTTCCAAAAATAAAAAAAAAAAAAACTTAAACATTACCATTCCTTGAAGAGGACATTACGTTGCATACCAGGAGGGAGGCTTATTTTGGAAGACGTAGTCCACAAACTCACATGCAACATTTGCAAGTAAGCTCTTCAGCAAACTGCATATTTTTAATATTCCATTTATTAAAAAAATTTGTTCATAATTTATACCTCTACTTTAAAATTCTCTTTACAAGCAAGGTAGAGATCATATGGATAGAGCAACAGTGGCTTCTACAGTGTCATTTCTCATGCAATGTTTTGAAAATACTACTCCAATGCTTTCAAACAGCAAATGCTTACAAGTCTCACTGCAGCAGTTTGTCACAAAAGCTGCTGCTTGCAGTCACAGTTAACTGCATTGCAAACCTGCAGCGCTCCACGAGAATGCAGCTTTCCTAGGAGGCAATCTCCCCCTGTTAAACTTTTAAAACCTTTTTACCATTTTATTTTGCTTATCTCTGTGCAGCCTCAGTAGTCCAGGGTGATTTCCGTTTCGGAGCAGTCATAGTGGCATCTAGTGGACAGTTCCGTGCTCAGGGATCAGTCCTGGAGCTCAAGCTCTTCACCTTCTAAATTTATTGCTTTCAGATCCATTTGACTTCATCTGGAATACAGTGCTATGCAGTTACAGCCACCCTCAGTCTTGCTTATCCACGTGGCCAATAGGCATGTGGAAGTTTTTAAGGCAGTTATTTAAAATTAAGAAATACAATTTTTAAAAAAAGGCTGAGTTATTTCTGGAAGTAATGTATTATTAAGAGAAGTAAGTAAAGTGCATACAGATTGTTTTAAAAAGAGTATGTGGTGGTATTCTGCTTTTGGTAGTGTGTAAGCCACAAAACATTATACAATAAAAGTAAATCCTCAACTGTAAATAAAACACAAAGCATATTTTTTTGTAGATTTATGTTGTAGATTTAACAGAAACACCATAAGAAGCAGAAAACAACAATGTTCTAAACTTGAATTTTTTTTTTAATCCAACCAGAAAGTACCATGCAGTGGATACTCTTAAGAACAGTCTAGTAAATACACTCTTTCTCAGCTACTAAATAAACTGCTGCCTGGAAGGCAAAGGTAACTTTGTAAATTCTGCTGAAAGCCAGACCACCTGACAGCCCTATAAAAGGACTCTAACAAGATTTAATACCTTTCCTTACCTCTTTGGACACAGATATTTAAAGAAAAAAGTGGATGGACAGTCTGCTTTCAACCACAAAAATCTCAAACCTAAAACCCCGGAATATTTCTGCTGATTGAAAGAACTCGATGGCATATTAGTGATTACGAAAGTGCTCATATTCAAAGATAAAATTCACATTAACAGCAGCATTAGTTAGCTGTTGTGCAAACAGTGTGATAGGGCTGGGATTTGCAAAGCTCCAAATCATCCCGAGGCACATCTGAGAGCAAATCGCTCCTCTGGGGTTTACAGTCCCCTTGTCTCAAGGAGTAATTCTGAGAGCAAGTTCTGGAGGACTCCGTTATTCCTTCATCAAAAAAAGATATAACCTTCAACAGAGGGGAAATATCATTTCAGGAACTATTTCTGTGCTAACCTGCTAATTTAAGTGGTGGATTGTACGGTCCCAGAATATTATGCACACTTTCACTTGAGAGGGTTTTTTTAAGTTGCAATAGAAATATGTAAAGTGTGGAGAAAGTAACTAAAAAATCCTGCTCTCTTGTGTACAGCAAAAGGAGGGAAGGAAAGGACCATGAAAAAGCTAGCTACAGTTTAACAAAGCAAGAGGAGAGCAGGCTTGCCATGAAAGGAAGTGCTTCCCGCTTCCAAAAAGCCCCTGAGTTAAGTTATTCAGCTAAGAGAATGAGAGGTCCAAATTTCAATGCCTACTTTCTGCAATCCGGAGTACAGAAATGAACCTCAGTCTCAACAGGTCGCACACAGGCCTCCCAACCACAGAAATAATGGCCATGCCTTGGAGGAAAGGGCAGGAGGGAGTTTAAGGAGAGGAAAAAGTAGAGATGAAAAGAAAGCAAGTCTTAAATTTTTGCTGCTAGAGTTACTGTTCAAGTTGAGTGATGCTTGAATAGCTTGGTACTTCTTAGAGAATCAAACTTGAACTTTCTGCAGCCTAGGTAACTATGTGGAATGAAAGCTGGGTTCGGCTGCATGATGAGGACAACAAAGGATGACAAAGCTGTGACTGAATCAATATCTTCCACATCCAGATGACCACTACAGTCTGTAAGCCACAGAAACCATCTGCTTCTAATTTTGATCACAGAGACCAATCCAGACTTGAGAAAACCAAGAAGCTCTAATTGTAATACATTAAGAGGACTTTTCTAAGCAAAACTACATACTCAATATTAGCTATGATGTCTCAAAGAAAAAAGAGCTTGCAATCAAAATCAGTTGAACAGCAACTCCTTTTTTTGTCAATACTTGTACTAAAGAGAAAAGGGAGAAAAGACATAAACATATAAATCCTTCTCCAAAAGGAAAAATACTTTAAATTGAAGTATAAGTCAAGTATTAGTAGCCTTACAATAAAGCTATCTCTTTTTCTTTAGCATATCTAGTCATTGGACTGCAAGAATAACATGTAAGTTTATACTTTACATTGCTATCTCATTAGTGAGAAATCTGAGCCATGTAGCACCCCTCATCTAGAAAAAGCTAATAATTTTCCAGAAGAAAGATGGAATACTGCACCAAATTCTGACCACATCATTACCAGAAAGCTAAACTAGAGAAGTTCAGAGAAAAAGGAAAGGAAGGAGGTAGAAATAGATCCTTAAGCATTGAACTATCTGATTCTTTATGGGAAAAGACTAAAAATTTATGCAACACGGTTGATCAATTATTTATGACATTATTGGGAGAAATGCAGTGAAAAGACAAAACTGAACACTCTGAATCAGAACAAGTTTCAAGCAGGGAGAAACTATTCTGAAGCTGTTAAACTCCCTCCTGCAAGAGTAATGGAGCTCCTATTGCTTGCACTGTTTAAAATTAAGCCAGAGCAATGAGGAATGATGGAACACGAACAATTCTTTTTTTTTTTTACTCAGTATGCATTTATGAACAGAGGTTACTGGAGGGACTAAGAATTTATTTATGGAAGCAATGAGATGCAAATATACTAATGCTTATTTATGCACACTAATTTTCCAAGTATCACTGAGATGTACTTCAGTCACTTGAAGGATCCCCATTACATTTTCGGTTGGTGCCAAGAACCACTTTGGTGCTGGCAATGTCTTCACTGTGTGATCTGACTGTAGCTGCTCTTGCATCTGTATTCCCAAGGCAAAAATAACTCTGCAAGGAAACATGTTCAGCAAAATGGATTTCTGCATTAATTTTCATTTTGTATTAAAAACAAAGTAGTGAAAGTTTTAACTTGTGCTGTCTAAGTGCCAAGAACTTGCATTTTAAGAGTTAGTTATTACGGGTTTGCAGGAGACAGTGTTCTTGTGAAAACATGACTAATGACCATTCCATTCATATTCATCAGATGCAGTATTTAATAGTTAGAGAAAACTTGGTTTATTTCTGACCTTTGCCTAACTTGAAGCTTTCTAGATCTTTGCAGGACAATATTCATTGAGACCGCAGATTACTTTTGTAATCTGAGCTACTGAATTTATTTCTAAATGGAATTGACTTCAGACATGCATGAAATTATAGTAATAAAGATCTCCATCTTGTTCCCTAGCTGGAGAGTATTACAAAAATTACAGAAAATTATGTTATGCCAACCTGAACACATCAGCAAAAATTTTAAATGCACTCCTTTATGAAGGGGAGGGAAAACCCTTATAAACTAGGATAACTTCACAGAGCGTTGCACCCTGTGGACTGATTAAAACTGTTTGAAGCTATCTCGGAGATCTCTGCACCTTGCTCAAGTATGAAATATCAGCACGCCTGCAGAAGCCACAGCACATCATGGGCACTGGAACAGCCGAGAACCTCACTGCAAACTTTGACAGAGGGATGCTAACAGTTTCTGCCGAACAGTCTGGAGAGCGTGAAAAATCTGTCAGTTTTCAAGCAAACTGTGCTTTAAAGTAGCTAAATATGACGTTACATACCTAGGACCACCTATCAGAAGCTGCATTCGGAAAAGTTATTTCTATCACAATGAATTAGAAGTCCGGACACAGCTGTCCCCCCGCTGTGGGACACAGCCTGAGCACTGCCCGTAGCTTTGCTAATGGCAATAGGTGAAGGGCGTGAGACATTACAGTCCTCCTTGTTTGGTTCAGACCCCAGCATTCAGTCTGAGGCAATACCAGGGCAAAAGTGTTAATAAGGTTTGCGGATATATGAACATGACAGCAATAAATTGGAATGAGGAGGTGACGTCATTCAGTATGCAGCATGGATGAGGTCAGTGTGGGAATACAGAGTTCTGGTGTCCAAATTTTAAAATGAGTCATAAATTTTGGAAAAGACATTGAGAGAAGCAAAAGAGATTATCTCCAGGCTGGAAAAAGCCCTATGGTGAAATGCCTTTTCCAGCGCAGAAGTCTTCAGAATAGAGGATGATCTTTTGTCTCTATAAGTAAGCCTGCAGACAGATGAAATGATATGGGAACAGAGATCTGGAACAGGACTGGGAGCAGTTTCAGAAGTATTTAATTCTCCTCAGCTTTGTGTGTTACAGTTCATAACAACTTTTAAGATTTGCAGTGTCTAAAATTATGGTAAGAATGAATCTGAAAAGCAAGATTTTTCTGCTTTTGCAATGGGTGCGGAGCAGAGACTCCTCGATGTTTGTGAAATGTGCAACTCCAAGTTTCTTCCTGTCTTATTGACAGAATACATACAGCTCACGGGAAATATTTAACATTTGAGCATACTTGTAAGTTGTAATATGCTTTTTAATATACTGTACACAAAAGCCATTATTTAACTGGAGTTTGGGGGCAGAATTTAAGCTGCTCACAGCTTAAGAGTCTCCTGCAATTTGAGTGGTTAAGTACAGAAGTTGTATACTCAGCACATGTACTTCTTCAAAGAAGATAGAATAAATAAGAATAATTTTGAACAAAGTATTCATCTTACAAAAGGAGGAAATAACAGTTCATCAAAGATGCAAAATAAAAAAAAAAAACCAACAAAAAAACTTGAAAGCCAGGAGGACTACAGGATCAGCAAAAAACCCCACTGAAATAATATTTTACTAATGAGCGCCATACTGTATCTTTCTAAATTTCTACCTCATATTATATTGCTTATGAAGTGCCAGGTTCTTGCTTGGGATAACAGAACTACACAGAAAACAGTATATCTGTTTGTTGTCTCTTCTTATACTCCAGATGAACGCTCTTCCAGGCAGAAACCATCACTTTTTTTTAGTATGTTTTGATAGAGCTAACAAAAATGATTGCAAACTTAGGTGAAGAAAAATGCTTCAACCCAAAATCTATGATTCTGAAGCTTCTTGCTGGATTACTGAAAACGACAACATGCATTTAAATAATATTGCTGAACTTACAACACTTTCTAGATGAGTAACTGTTTACCCAGATCCTTGCACAAAGACTACTTTTCTTAAGGGTGTCACCTCAGAGTTTCGCTCTTCTGCCAGTGCTTTGCCATTCCCCAGTTATTCAACCAGTCAAGCCTACGCTTTCGTTCTGGCCAGTGGAAAGGTTTGCAAAGACCTCTCCAAAGGCAAAAATGTAAACAGAACTGTAAAATCACTGATGAAAGCAAAAGAATAAAGCAACATTTTAAAAATGTGAGAGGAAAAAGAAAAGACATCCTGAAAAACCCACCACTTTCTACCCTAGCCCTATTTCAGCTCTAATTCGCCTGTCAACAAAATCCTTCTCTGATGAAACGTAATTTGGATATACCTAAAATAGAAAGATTTCCAAGCCATGTACATATATAAACAATTTTTGATGTAGCCAGACATTTTTGTTTAATCTACAATAGCATTTTCTCCCAAAGGCATCAAACAAAATAGTCAATTTTTATTTTTTAATCCAACTTCTACATATCTAGTAACTGCAGTAATTTTACAGTGTATTTCATTTATTTCTTCAATGTTGCTAAGAACAGGAGCCAGAGACAACCGATAAAAAAATTTGCTGCTATTTTCAGTATTTATGAATGGACAATGTAGGAGCTGAACATCCCCTTTCTCTCACACCTGGAGCATCAGCCTTTCAAATAAAAATGTTCACCCCAAAGTCAAGAAAGGACAGTCCAGAAAACAACCTGCAAATCTTAATAAATTCAAGATTTTAAAGGCAGCACCCCAAGTCTTTTGCACAAACTTCGTTTGCCACAAAGTTCATATTCTGCCTAAACCACTGACTGCTGTCATATTTGGTGCAACTTGTTATGGGTGGAAAGATAAGCAGCAGGGCAGCAAAAAGAGGAGGTTTATCTATGGCAGCTAATCTTCTCAATCAACAGCACTCAGCTCTGCTTAACAGCCGTTGCCAAGTAACGGGGACCAGCTTTTCTTATCGGCTTCATAATGTTTCATTGACTATTCAGACTAGAATAGAAAGCTGTGACACTCAGGGTTATAAGCAGCACAAAATGAAAATGGCATATTATGTGGTATGAAGAAGAGAAATCTTTTAGCCCTCACCTTATCTGGACAGTGACTGTTACTCAAAAAAAGAAAAAAAAAAAAAAACCCAACAAAAAACCCCCACCACCCAAAACATCTATCATTTTCTGCTCTGCTTATTTTAATACCACAAAACAAACAGAAAAATATATCTACATAAACAAGATTTTTATTTTTTTTTTAACATTGTTGGCAGGTCCTCAGCAATTCACTGACATTACTGATACCTCTTATACAGAGAGACAAGGGTTGCGTAGATCCCTATTACATTACTGAAAAGCAAGCGTTCACTGCTTACTCTAAAGCTATTGCAGCAGCTTCAATGCATTAAGGGAAGTCTTCTCACAGTAGGTGGGATATTCCTCAAACCTTGATAAACATGACCATAATAAGACAATCTATGCAAAACTGACAACATTACATTTCTTTAACCGCATTACCACTTCTCTTTCCTGTCTTCATCTCTGCGCAGATTCTGATTTTCTGTTCGAATATTAATACCCTTCATGTACTGGAACAGGAGTAGCAAAGCCTTATTGCACCCATTCTGATTACAATTTTTAGTATAATCACCTTTTCTGATTATCTGGTTACTGAAATCTAAATCTGGGGCCATCCAGAATTATGATGAATTGTAACTGTCACTGTATTTGCATGTTATAATCAGCATATACAGAATTACATCATTACCCACCACAGGAAAAGTTGTAAATAGGAAGAGCATATACTTAGAGACACTCACTTTACCAGAGAATGTAATGATATACTGCCAAAATTAGAAAATAATTTGTTTACCTTTATTCCACCCAAAAGAATGACTAACCATCCGCAAGTCACCATATCCAGAGAGCTATGACCCCTCAAAGTTTTGTCTTTGATATATTTATGCATGTCCAGAAAATGGAAGGAATATCCTGCAACAAATTTTACACTCATGGAATTCTCTTTCACACAAAGTTCAGGTTTAGATTTAAGGCAAATATTGATAAGCATTTGAGATCTCAAGTACTTCTGAAGGATGTCATGTTACCCAGTCTCTTTCTGTACAAACTCCAATGCATTCAGTTACTGTTAAGCACATGCCTAAATTTACATTCATTGCAAGTCTCCCAGATGCTACTGGGAATATTTCCATGCTTAAAAATAACTATTTGCTTAAGCAATTGTCTCTACTGCAGCCTCAGTGTTCCATGGCTGTCTTGCTTTTCCACAATTTTAGAAAAACCTGAAAATTAAAAGCAGTTGCAGAATGCTGCCAGGTATCATATCATACCCTTCAGGAAATTTTAAAGCTTTGCTGTAACACGGAGCCCATGAGATGAAGACCATCTACTGAAGCAGAAACACACCTTTCTTTGGCACTGAAGTTTCCTATGCACACGTGATTTCAAAGTACTGACTGCACTTAGGTTGAAATGTCTTATGTGATCATGATACAGTGTGATATGGCTACGGGTTCTCTTACATTTAGAATGGGATTGATGAATTCATTTCACAAAGGCGTAATTGTTGGCCTTCTTTCAGTGAAAAATAACTTCTGAGATATACTCCCAAAGCTCACCACACTCTCCCTAGTAAACCTGCAGTTTTACCTACACAATGTATTTAGATGACCTAGAGCAGGGTTATCAACTTCTCTACCTTCTCATCTTCCATTTTTCACCATTAATGAGAAGAGAGAAATTTCAAATAAGAGAAAGTATTATTCCTAACAATGAACAAAGGCAATGTTTCTTTTCATACTAAATGGCCTGAGTTTTAGGAAAAAGTGTTTTTAAATCTGATTCAGCTCACTGAACCTTGCAAATGAGATTGGACAGGTAAATTAGTAGTATAGTTGCGACAGGTTTCCTCCAGAGTTACCAAAGAGAGAGGGGCACATACTGAAGGTGATCTGGCAAAACTAAAATCTAAATCATTAAACTGAACAGATACATACCTTGATACGAATAAAGCCACAAAGCTTTGATGAATGGATTAGCCATAACAAAAGAACAAACTCTAAAAAAAATCTGTGGATTCAATCTCAGCTGAGGTGCTACTCTCAGTTTTCACCCAGCTTGACTTTTCAGCTAATAAACATTAAGAGGAGGCATTACACCTATTTCAACTTGCTTGAGTACAATAATAAAGTAAGAGAAGGTTCAAAAAGAAAGGTGTCGAGTTTTCTTCTATCGGCCAAATAAGCAAATTTATAAATTTATTACTAATTTGAATCTATTGATTTATCATTAATTGAATCTATCTATTTGAAATTATTACTATACTATTCGAATAATTTATGGAGCGTTATTTTAACCAGAGTGCGACAACACTGAAAAAAAAAAATTGTATTTCCAAATATATTTGCTTCTACTATACTTTCACATTTCCAAATATTTTCCCTTCATTACACTTCCATGAAGATATACAAACTGTAGAAAAAAACTGGGAATGTCAGTAATTTTGGTTCTTAAGACTTTTGCTTTTTGCTCTGAGCCAGGGAGAGAGTGTTAAGATCTTAGTCATGGAGAGGTGGCAAGGTTCTTTAGGAGCAAATAATGGCATAGACTGAAAGAAGCAGAATGTATTTCATCTTCTCATCTCAGAAGCAAATGCAGTCTGATATAAATGAGAGACCTCTTCAGCCATGACCACACAGTGTGACACAGAAGTGCTGCAGGTGATTGCAGGACTCAAGTCCCATCAAGAAGAGTGCGCCAACTCTTGGGGCCAAGCACTGTTATGTTAGGATATATCCATCACCTGAAGTCGCTTCTTAAAATATTAGTACAAGAAAAACAACTAATTCTCTGGCAGTTCATAAAGAGTATCATACCTCAAAAATCCATTTAAATTTTTCTTTGAATAATGTATAATTGTTCCTTTACTCCTGTGCCATATCACTAGTGACATTACTTTTGAACATTGATATCAGGATCCCTAAGGGCCAGATTTTCAAAGCTGAGCACATACACTTAAGGAGCAAAGGAATAAAAATATCAGATAGGCACAGGTATTGAGATCCACAGTTTTGTGTGTGCATAAAATCAGTCATACAGGCTGTGTCATAGGCAAGCAAATACTAATTGCAAGTGCAGATACAGGAAGAATTTCCATATTATGATGTACAACCTATGGAAGATGGCTATGCCAAAATCAGGACAGAGGTTACTGCTACTGTTTTGACTTCTGTCCCACAGGGATTCTGTTCCAAAACTGTAATTTTAAAATCCCTGTCATGTTGTTTCAGTCCCTTCATGTTTTTGGTATCTGGAGTGGAAAAAAGGGGGAAAGAGTTGGCTGAATAGAAACTAACAATGCTAAACAGACATTGGAATTAAAATTTTGGAAAGCAGTGCAAAAAAATCTTACTTTATATTGAGTATAAAATCTTACACTCAAAAACAACAGGCCTGTCAGTAATTACAGAGAAATATAGTTTTCATACAGATCCATCATTAGGCATCATTCTAGTAAAACCATTAGAAGTGCCCTCTTTTTACCTACAGGCAAAGCCTTATGCTAAGCTGCTTCCATACGTTTAAGGAATTGATTTCAACAGCACTCTCAGTTTGGTTTTCCTTTTTTTTTTTTTGTAAGAAGGCTTCAGAATAATTTCTACAAAACCAACATGGATCATCTTTAATTACTGTATTGCAACCATGGCTATTTAAAAACCCAGTCTCAGCAAAGTAGATGACAAACATTAATGAGCAGTAATGCACACATGGTATTGTAAATGAAAGGATAATGAAAGCAATTTATTTGAAAATTAAAATATGATTAAGAATGGCAGTCTGTACTAGGACCCAGATGCCAACAGAAAGCAACCAATGTGCAAGCAGACTGTCATTAATTTGGGAACTGTATGAAATTGCTTTCCTTTCTTTGACAGTTTTTAATATAAAGTATCTTAACTAATAGACAGCATGTATACACTGGAAGCCACAAGACCTATGGAGATTTTTAGAAGAACTGAAGAACACTACAGGGAAAGGGGAAAGTCTCCAAGAGGAGAATCTCCAAGAGAGCAAAAGAGAAGGGAGTACATTCAGAAGATATTTCAAATGTTAGGTAGGATGAATTGCACTCTGCAAAAGTGCCTCTCTGCATCGACTCTGGAGAGACTGTCAGTTCTTAACTCACACTCAGCAGAGTGCCTGAACTGAGGTCAGGTAAAACCAGAGCCTGTCTCCAACAGCAGGTGCTCACACCAGCACCTAATTAGAAACAGGACACTTGGGGAAAGCCCAAAAAGCAGGTGCACTGGAGTTAGCTAAATGCATGCAGAGGGGGTCTAGAAGCAATTTAACTACAATGGTGTTCTCCTTCACAGGTGTTAATAAGCCTTTCTGAGAGTATGCAAATATGTTTAGGATCTAAACTGGTTCCATCTGTACAGTGTGGGATGCTAGGTCAAGTCTATCACTTCAAGGACCTCTGAACTTTGCTCCAAATCAGAGTATAGCATACCTTGAAAACCTGAATTAGTATTAGGTACTAAAATAAAAATGCTCCTCTCTGGTTTTTTTTAAAGTGTCTGCTTATCCCAAATTGCCAGTGACACAACAGCAAACCATACTCAGCAGACTGTTATTAAGTTGTCATATATACTCATATTTAAGCATCTAAGTTTGAACATTTCAACCTAAATAACTTCATCAGAGACAATATGTCAGAAGTGCTTGAGCTCCATGACAAATTGCTAGACCATACATTTCCAACACACACAAATATGTGAGGATGTACAAAAAAGTCATGCAGAAAGACTTCTCTTTTTTTAAAAGACTTGATTAAAACACAAGAGGGAGCTGTGCTGACCAAAGCTAAAGGACCATTCTGTCTTGATGGTACTAAGGCCACTTGTTTTGTTCCAGCTGCAGCAGGTCAGGGTCAGGTATCAAATATTTATCAGTCTGATTTCAGAAATTAAACATAGGCATTTGGATAGCTGTTCTCAGGAAGATAAAGTTCCAGTTAAGACATATCTTCTGTTACAAAAATCCACTTAATAAATGTATTAACTTGGACCTAACGCAGCACAACCAGCCGGTCCAAAGAGGCGATTACCAGGCTGTGTTCAGCATCGGTGCAGTGTCACCTCGAGTACTGTGTGCAGTTCTGGCCCCACAATTTAAGAAGGATGTGAAGGTCCTTGAAAACGTTCAGAGGAGGGCAGCAAAGCTGGTGAAAGGGCTGGAAGGAATGTCCTATGAGGAGCAGCTAAGGATTTGGGTTTGTCTAGTTTGGAGAAAAGGAGGTTGAGGAGTGACCTCATTGTGTTCTACAGTTTCTCAAGGAGGGGAAGCGGAGAGGGAGGTGCTGAACTCTTCTCCCTGGGATCCAGTGATAGGACACGTGCGAGTGGTTCAAAGCTGTACCAGGGGAGGTTCGGACTGGACATTAGGAAGCATTTCTTTACTGAGAGGGTGGCCAAACACTGGAACAGGCTTCTTGGAGAGGTGCTTGATGCCCCAAGCCTTGTCAGTGTTTGAGGCATTTGGTCAGTGCCCTTAACAACCTGCTTTAAGTTTTGGTCAGCCCCAAAGTGGTCAGGTAGCTGGACTAGATGATCATTGTAGGTCCCTTCTAACAAAAATATTCTATTCTAAGGTTCAGCTTCAAAGCAAAACAGAATACTATGCTACTATGAACAGGATTTTGTCGTATATTTACTAAAATATTTGTAGAGTGTTTACAAGATATGTAGACTAAGGAAAATCAAGGTAAGCAATCAATAGCTTCTTTCACCATACTTTCTTGAATAAATTGATATTTTATGTATATAAATCACTTATCCTCCTATCAAAAAACACCCCAGTAAAAAAATTTCATCAGCATTGCTCCCAAGAACTGGCATTTTGCACTGTATCTAGGGTCTAAGGAGAACTTCTTACTCAATACGTGGCTGCACAGTAAACACAAATCCTCCTAGTAAGGATGTACAATATTGAACACTGCAGACATCTTCCAACCATTTTTATCTTGGATAAGATATTACATATAATGTAATATATACACAAATTATTATAACTGTAGAAGTAAATTTCTAATTATCTGAAACAAAAACGGCAAGTTTTTAGGGGTAACAGCTGTAGCCCAGCTAAGCTGAGCTGAACTGGGGTACCTTATCACTACTAACAGCACAGAAAAGACAAAGAAAACAGTTTTATCTGTAGAACTCCGTGCCTTAACAAAAGGCTATTCCCTGGCCAGAATACATTTTTTCCCCATCCCCCCCGCCCCCCCGCACTGTTGCACTGCTTTAGCTATTACTAAATTTTACAAAGATTCTTAGAATTTTCAGCTTCTAATTGTTTCTTTTCTGTCAGTCAAGCCAATCAGTCAACACATCTTAAAAACTACTTTGATCTCTGTTTGAACAATGCCACTTTTGGGTAGGTGACAAGGGCTAATCATCAATGAAAAAATACAAATAGAACCAATAGCTGCTTAAAAATATATTTTAATCCTTAAGAAATCCACTGGGATATTAACAAAAGGTGGTTTTGTCTGCAAAAAGGCATTAACATAGCCATTTATAAAACTAATAGGAAAGCGAGCACTGCTCCAGTAATAATGGAAGTACACTGCAGAATAACATTATGGAAATAGGATACCAAATTGAAGAATTGACCTTGGGGCCCTGGCTTATCCTGGATGAAGATGACTTGTGAAATGAAAATTTGGCTGTAATTTGCTCTTGCTTTCCCTGAAAGGTTGAAGGCATTTCTATTCCAAATGAATAAAACGACTGTTAATTTCCTAGCACTAAGTGGGGTGTTCTTAAATATAGTTATTTAAGTGTATTCAAATACATTTTCAAGTCTTATTTTTATTCGTAGAAAAACAGAACTAGTTTTCTGTGATTTGTATCATAGTCAATTTCTAACAGTTAATTTTTAAATCACTTCAGAGAGAAGTACCTGCTACAGCTGAATCAGTTGGATGTACTATACTTATGTATCAAGTGTTTATTCTTGATTTAACAGGATCCATTGGTCTGAGCATTTGATATTATAAGTGAACATGAAATACAGAACATGAGAACATTCCTTCAAATAGTCATATCGCTTTCAAATAATGGTAAAAAAAAATATCATCCGTTGTAGAAAAAAATAACAGCTAAAAATATGAGCTTCATAGTTTTGTTTAACATGATACTTATTTAATAATGGCCATCAGTGCATCCATTTCAGGGAATGGGTAAATGCCATAATATGGTGGTTAAAGCCAGAACTAAAATAAATCAAAACAAAGCAGAAGTCACAGATGGATCATACTATATGCAAAGTAAAAAATTTGCATGCAGTACTGTCCTTGAAAGTACCAGGCATATATTAAATAGCACCAAGAACCAAAGGAAAGGAATGTGCTATAAGATCCACAAGTCTTTCAGCATATCTTTTACACCACTAGTTTTAATTATTGATATCATAGTAGTACCTAGCATGCTCAAGAATTGTTCAGGGAATATATTAGAAATGCAAACATACAACAAAAAATCCATCCATATATATATTTACAATAACTATATTTTATATGTGCATCTAGATATTTTAGTATCATATATACATATAAAATAAAATAGTAATTTTAAAAACTCTCCTCCAAGGAGATTACATTCATAAATGATTATTTATGGCATTCGGACATGGATACACAAGTAAGAGCTTGGCAATACCAGCCAGAATGACAAGCAATACTAAACACAGTCCAGTTCCCTGAACTTTGTATGCTTCACAGAGAAGAATTTCAAGAAGGAATCTGAAGGACAGCTTTAAGTTTGCTTATGAGTGGTTACACAATCTTCTGTCAAACATGGGGGATATAAGGCAGAAGAGCACAGATGCTTATTGAAATGAATACAAAGAAGATAAAGCCTGAGGTAACTGGTAAAACAGTAAAAGGAATTAAAACATGTATTATTTATAAGAAATAGGCCTAATACATTCTGAGCCTGTATTCAAGATGAGAAAAATTCTCAAATCACATGTCTAAACACAGAGTTTCTAAATTTGCTATGTATTTTAGCAAATTTCAAATTAAACCCCCATATTTTTCAAATTAGCAACCTCTTACAAAAATCTTACTCTTCAGTATATTATTGGTTTTCTTTTGTCTAAAGTGGAATCAAGCACAAACAGCAAAAACCTTTCAGAAATCCATGATTTCTAAGAAAATATTCAGTAGCAGTTTACCAAGCTTTTTTAAAAAAAGTCTTGTTTCATTCTACACTAGATTAATAGTTGACCTATTGCTTTATATCAGAGATAAGATAAAGCAATCCAATTTGTATTTCATGTGCTCCTCAAGCCACAGTCCCAGTCTAAGACAGCGCCCAAGAGCTCCGTATGCACTGGTAAACAAAACCATGCTACAGAACCCTTCTGGGCACTGGCATTTGGCCTGCACCAGTAACATGTTAGAAAGGTCTTTGGCATGGTTTTGTCCCAACTAATACTCTTCCACGCTAACCATGTGGATAGCTCATGAGCTACAACATTTCAAGACACACTTACAGGAGGCAGTGCGTACCTGTCCACCTCTTGACCAGAAATGGACCACTCTATGCTGCACAGATGCAGGGCCAGACAGCGAGCCCTGGTCCTTTTTATAGCCCATACAGCCACATATTTTTAAGCACACAGCATAAACAGCAGTGGATATTGATTCTCAAGATTTTTTTTTTCTTGAAACACCTATGCATATCACAAGCATCTGAGACCATTAACAGAAGAGCAGTTTTGTGTAACGGACAGTGTAGCAACTGAGTTTAAAGCCAAGTATAGGATAGGAAGAATGAAAGGAACTTCCTCTAATATATGTTGTAATAAAAATATACCAACTGAATCTTCAAGACATTTCTCACTTTTTCCTTCAAAGGTCCTACTTGAAAGGTCGGCTCCAGAGCCCAAAGTCTTGGAAGGATCCTCTAAGTCCGATTCCGAACCTACCCATGACTCATTAGTACCTATCTGTTCTCACGCTAATACTGGTCTTTAGCTTAAATACCTCTTTTCCCCTCCCCTGGTATTTTATCCATAACATAATTACAGATACCAACTGCATCATCAGGTATCACCTGCATATCAGGTATCATCTCTCTGGCTTAATCTGCAAGGTTAAATAGGATGTCCTCCTCTAGCTCCCTTACTGTGAGAGACTTCATTCTCTAATCTTATTACCAGCCTTTCTCCTGCACTCTCTCCAGTTTCAGCTAAATCTTCTTCAATGCTTTGGAAAGAAAACGTCCATATGAGTATTCCAGGCCATCTTTTGGTAAGGCTATATACACTGCTACTTGTGTATCTCTGCCTCCATGTGCTTAGATAGATGCATACTAAAATTGTCCATGGTCTTTCACGGTAACATCATAGTCAGGATGCACAATCATCCCACAGTTGAAAAATCCATTTGGGCCCTTCTCTTCCTCTGCCATTTCCAACTGTGAATGTTCTAATAGTCGAGCTTTTAGTCCTTGAGTGTATTAACTTGCACTTTGTACTGTTCATATGACTCTAACATTCCACTTCTCAGAGCTACATGTTCTTTTCAGTGTGATACTCCTCTTCTCTTTTTACCAAGAAAGTAGCTCAGTTTTCTGTCAGCACTATCTTAATATTTGTCCTAAAGCCACTAATAAAAATATAAAGCAAGATCTTTTACAAAATCCTGCAGAAATTCTTTTACAAAGCTCAGTCCAAGTACTTCTCTCATCAATACTATCCATTGGCATACTCTGTTAAGACATTGTATTCACTCTACAATTCCTTTCATAGTCTCTGTACTCTGAAATTTAAATAAAAGTTTCTTATACAGACCAAGTACTTCACTGAAGTCCAGTTGTTGCCATTGCCTCCATTTCCTGTCTAGAAAGTCAGTTCTCCTTCAAAAATACAACAGAACAAAACAAAGCAAACCTCCTCAGGCCACTGGTATGATGCATCTTGGGCAGATTTATACTGTCTTCTTCCCATTTAACTCCAATCAGATTTATAGGCTTGCATTTGCCTGACTCACACTCTCTGCCTTTTACATATAAGCAATACTATCTTCCCCACTCTGTTGCTGTGTTTACAGTACTAGCTACCAGACCCACCGTTTGGTGTGTCAGTTCTTTCAGGAAACTGGGATGGAGATTATTCAGCATCAAGTTTCTTAAATGAGTTTTACTTATCATAATTTCTGGTTTAGCTAATGATTACTCATCTTGGTTAACATCAATCTTATAAAAACCAGGGCAAAGTATTAACAGAGCCATAGGATTCTCTCCTTTGAAAACCTTGCATCAGCATGAAAGTAGTTTGGCTGGCAAATCTGTTGCTACTTTATTACCTGGAATATTAACTGGTGAGGGGTAATTTTATGAATTGAAGCTTTGTTTGTGTATCTCCTGTCCATTTAGAAGGCCACATTTTGAATAACTACTTCCAGATGGATGTTTAGTAACATGTGGTCCGAGCAGCCACAGCCCTTAATTAGGCAAAAGAAAAAAAAAATATATAAATATATATATATTCTGACAATTATATTAAGTTTCTTGGCTCTTATTTAGAAGACTAACCAGAAAAGCATTAAGAGGGACGAATCAAAAGAGGCCTGATGCAATAACAATGGAGCCTCTCGACAGATTTCACATGCTAAAAGAAAAGACTGATACGTAGATACCCCTAAGAGCATTCTGTGCTTCTAACACAGGCTCTCCTTCCTACTCACTCAGCAATCACCTCTCAGTCTTTTCCAAAATACACCAGCTGAGCTGGTGGCAAGACACCCAGAAGCTTGCAGCTCTGCACACTCACAAGTAGGCATCTCCTTTCCAGTATTTGCACATCTACTAGTTTTTCTGGAAACCACAATAGCAAAGGTTGTTACAGTAGTTAGCATGATTTCTCTGCCTTCCCTATACGGTTGCACTTAGCAATATTTTATTACTTTCTTTAGAAAACAGATGTAACTATTACAAAACAAGGGAACATTTGTGGAGAGACAGAAATACAGGTATTTCTCACATCAGTTTATATAATTCGCTACCAAATAATGGCATTATGTCAAAGAGTTCTTAAAGAAATGCTTCAGATTTGATTCCTGCAAGTACAGAACATGCAAATTCCTAAATAGGATTAAAATACATGAAGTCTATCTATCATGTTTCATGGCAAAGTCCAGCAATGTGGTCAGGAAGAAATTTCTGCACTGAAATTTGCATGTGGACTGACAATTGTATTGTTTGTTGAACCTCAAAGTACTCCTTTTCTGTTCTAGCAGGAACAGAACTGTTAATGATAAAAGCATACATTCATCCTTTGCTGGCTTGCTATTTCAAAGATAGCAAATAAAGAAAAAAATCCCACAGTTAGTTAAAAATCTGAGATATAGAATATTTCCTCTCTACTTCAATTTAATAGCATTTTTATTACTAGACTTAAGCTGGAAGTCTAACTAAAACAAAAAAACCCCATGAAAACCAGAACTGACAAAAATAAATGACACAAAAAGCTCTCAACTCTCTTCAGTGTTCAGAAAAGTGAATTAACATATTTATTGAATTACATTGGCAATGAAGACAGCAATATATTGAAATTCATTGATTTTTTTTTTCTTGACTTAAAAGCAACACAGATGCTTATTACAAAACAGCGGTTCCTCTTCTCATTTTTATCAACCCTTTTTTAACAGCCACTGACATTGACAGTTTCAAGCTTAATTGTACATTCAGCATGTACTGTTAATGACATTAGATAAATGGATCACATCAGAATGCAGTATCGTCAAAAGAGACCACGTGCCAATCTTACAAATTTAAAATCAAACAAGCTACTCTGTAGACCCTGACTCTTCAAGTTGTTTATCAACTGAGTACTAGAGAATATTTTGAATGTCATTATACATCAAAAGATGAAAGATGTGCCTACCACAGCCCATGTTCCATTTATACAATGAAATTTAATTACATGTTATAACTATGCTGTCTTAGAACTATGGTAATTAAAGGGGTACAGTACATTGGTGTTTTATTCATTGTAAGCCCTTATTTTCAGAGGGCTTAACTCAGCCATGCAAATTTACTCCCTTATCAAAGGGAGAAGTCTATCACAAACACAGCAATGCTTGCTGCAACTGTGCTAAAATATAGTTGAAACTCATTTGCAGCATCTTTGAGAATGTTGTGAGAATGAGCCTAAAAAATCTTTTCCATTGCAATATACAAGGCCTCAGAATAATAGCTGTTCAAAATATCAGGTTATGTTTAGAGGAATGTTTTGTTTGTCTACATCCCTAATCAGATCTCTGAGCAAAATACTCTCAACCTCATGCAAAATGTCTTTCTGCAAGCCCATTATTAGTATAAGTCATGAGATTCCTAAATAATTAAGAATCTTTTTGGAAGCATGAAAACTATGTCCTCAAGCAGCAGGGTGTTTGGACAACATTTTCACCTGTATAGGCTGTTGCAAATTACAATCCTCTGCATCTACATGGGCGTCCGAGGAAGAACTGGTGGCTGAGTGGAGGCAGTTTAATTGGCTGGCCGTGCTCCACAGGAGCAGTGAAGACTAGCTTGGAGAGGTGCCGAATTAACACATCTCACAGATCTCCCAGTCCTCACTCATTCTCTGCTTTATAAAACCAGCCCTGCCCCCACAAGTCTTCCAGACACCCTAAATTATGCTGGCTGCCTTCATATATGTGGGGTAGCATAGAATATCCAGATCTATCTTCCAAGATGTATACAGATACACAGTGAAATTAGGACTGAGTATCCTTCCCAGACAAATGCCCTCTTCACGGTCTCGTGCGTTCTTGGATTTCCAGTGCAAAGGGAAACAAATCCATAAAATCACTTCCCCATAAACTGTTCAAGATTCGCGTTACCTTCATTAGCCAAATCTGATATTTTACCTGTTCTTAAAGCAAGGCTACTTAAAACGCGTGGGTGAGAAGTTTTCGGGGAGTCTAATCTCACTAGATTTATTGCTTCCTCTCAAGTTACACAGTGGAAGGTGCATGGCATTTCTTGGCATAGGATGTTGGGCAAATACTTCTTTCTCCAAACATATACACAAAACATAGTTGCATAAAGCATCAATAAAAATAACTTTATCCTCAATCCACTGAACGAGGCATATGATTTCCAATAAGCAGTCATCCAGTGTAGCAAAATCCTGTAACAACCAACAAAAGGGGCAATTTAAGGACGGAGCATTGCCTTGCTTCTGCAGATCTAAGACTTATTTTAAGCTTTTTTTTTTGAGTGCGATCAAATCAGCATCAACCCAATTATGCCTAAGGTCTATCTTCTTGTTAGATGGCAGGGTCAGTCACAAATGAGCAGCCTCTTGCAATTTTCCATCGAATCAGCTCTGTAATTTGAGAGCTAATGCAGACATCTCATGAAAACAAATCATCAGACGGTGTCGGTTCTCCCCCTCCTTCCCAAAACGAAGCATTCAGAGGGATTTAGGTTTCTCTTTTAAAAGCCAATTCTCATCTCTGTGAAAGCCAATGCAATCTATAGTAAACAAAAGTCAGTAGTCATTTTTAGACCTTCATGAATATTTCAAACCTTTGTGCACCTTTTTTCCAAAAAAGCATTCTCACTTTGTTCGGTAAAAGCCAGATTATTAATTTTAAGTACAAAATACACCCTGTAAGTATTTTGCAAGAAATAAGACATTTGTATTTCAAAACGCAAATCTATAGTCATTAACTTACTTTCTGAGAGCTCAGCACCATTACAATAAACGCATTCAGGAAAAAAAAGCCCCTTTATGTTAAGTGTCCTTCATAATTCATAAATACCCAAAATCTTCAAAAAAAGCTGGTTATTTCCAACAGGGGGAGAAAGAGGCTGCACATAATGAGCTACAGACAAAACGAAACCTGAGCTGTTTCATTCACCCAACCTCTGCCTTCTTTCTGACAAACTAAGCCACTGAATCTGTACATCTAAACTGCCAACGAAAACAGTAGGATGATAAGGAAGATCCCTAAATTATTCAAAGTGGTTTCTGGGCTTCAAAAGACTTCTTCACTTTGTTCCTTTATATATCTATAGCTATTTAAGTTTGCCTCCGGCTCTGACATAGGCAGCATTGTGCTTGTGATGTTGAAAGAGAGGAGCGATTCTGTAAGTTTGGGCAGACACTTTTCCGGCTGGAGCCCACGAAGAACAAGACGGCCGCTTTGGCAGGTCTTGGGATGCAAGAGTCCTAAAGAAGTCATTCCCTTTCCTCTGCCCTTCTATTCCCAATTTCTCCCACACTATAGCACTTCTGCATATACCAGATGGAACTTGTCAATCTCTCCGAGGATCAAAAAGTAAGATGCTATTAACATATGCTTTTACTGCTTAATAGCATGTAGACAGCTATCCCAAAGGGGGCCTGAGGCTTCTAAAGAGGGAAAAAGAAAAAGATACCAGAGTCAACATTCTGCCCTAATTCACAGGTCTACCGCTGGTAGAGCCCACAAGTGTTACGCTGCTTTTTTGTGCTTCTCTAATGTCAGCAGCCTCATTCTTAATAGCAGACAATAGGCTGACAGAGACATCGAGCAGCTTAGGAAGTTGTAGAGATTTCTAGCGCGTTGCCTCTTGGATACAGACACCTTTTTATTCTCATATCTGCAGAAAAGACTAGAGGAAATACCCTTCTAAGTTCTGCCAGCTGCTGGCAAAAGGCTCCTGAGCGTACAGCCTTTCATACAGACTCCCACTGAAGTCAATGGGATCACTCACATGAATGCAAAGTTGCTAAATCAGGCACTCCAGAGGAATTGAAAAGCCATCTGCTAATTAACTTAAAAATCTATTTTCATCAGATATGTGAGTATACTGTATGCACTTCTCTGTGTGCTCCTCAGATTTAGATCCCAAAATGCAGAAAAAGACTGGGACATGAAATCTGGCAGTTGGGGTGAGGATTGGGACTTCATACCAAGAAAGGAAAATATTAAAGCAAGAGCTCATAAAAACTTTTTTCTCCAGCTAACTACTCTCACAGTGCAATGCAACCAGTGTAGTCTAGTTTAACAAGGAGTTTGCAATTTGACCCTAAACTCGTTATGTGCACAGCATTGCTGCCGAGGGGCCGGCAAAAGCGAAACAGCAGCACTGTGGAGAATTCAGACTCTGTTGCCCTTGGAAAACCAGCTGCGACTCAAGGCCAGATCACGAGTACAGTCAAGCAAAGGATACGGTGCCTTGCACAGCAACTCATGCACTCACCTCAGCTACTATCTATTCCCAAACAATTTCCATACCTACAAACAAAATGGAAAGGGGCAATAGAAAAAGAAAAAACTCCACACACACACACCCCCCAGAAGATAAGCATTGTATTTTCTTCCTGTTAGAGTCCTTTAAATCTGTTTTTCAACAGCTGTCCAGCTCCATCTCTGCTTCCACTAGCAGTAACGTCAGTGAGCTAAGACTTCTAAGAAGCGAAAGTTGCTTTCTTGAATAAAAGGGATTTTCTAATGTCTGGCCTTCTGGATGTTTCTTGTGTAGTTGCTTGGCATTCAGAAACACTGACTGGTTATTTCTGTTCCACACATCTCCACAGAGAGGCAATTTTATACTTTAGCAAGGATACCACCATGCTCCACACACTCATTGGATCCCTGTATGCTCTGCCTATAACACTGGGATATATTCAGAATAAAAATATTTACATGCAAGCCTTATAAGCAGGCTTAACCTTTCCAACACATCTGCCACAGTAATGTTCACATACCATATTTTATGTATGTATTAATGAGATATGATATTGTCTACACAAACATACATTATGTATTGCTTATACACAGAACAGCATAGCTACAAACACTATGTACCTTTACCATAATGCAGGCTAACATTCAAATGACAGCAGTTTTGGAAATATCAGTTCAGCATCAGCAACTACTATCTACATGTAAAATTGAAAAGCTTTTAAATCAGCTTCTTGGTGGGCCTCCTAAGCTGGACATTGCAGATATCCACCATCCAAAAGAAATACTGACCTACACAGATGACAGATGTCAGATCTTCACGTTGTATGTTTTTAAACATAGATTTGAGGTGCTTTTGAAGATTTTAACCATTCTGAGCCCATGCTTGTAGACTATATCGTAACTAAATATTTATCATTAGATTTCTAATAACTTTAAGGCCCCCAGCGATAGTGAAATCTTTAGTAACATTTTGCAACACACATTTTCTGAGCTCGTGGTGTTACACGTAGGTTAGCAACATTCATTTGGGATGAGCTTTCTGTCTGCTTCCCAGAATTACTCAGTAGCAGCCAAAAGAGGACAAATCACCCAAGTGAAGATGTAGCTGTGGCACAATTTCCATCATTACTTTATTCATGGGAAAGAGGGGCAGGGGGAGAAAGAAAGCAGCAGGAGTTGATATAGCCTTTATGGCCAGGGGCTGTGCCTGCGCCTGCATTAAAAGTCATGTCTCTATTTCTAGCACCCTGGATTAAAACAGATACCATCTGACTTGCCATTTATTTATTCACACTGGCTTTCAATCTACAGGGTGCAATAGGAACAGAGTACTGGAGGGTTATTTAATGTGGAAGCTGACAAGGCTGCCAGCAAAAAAAATAAAAGTTTTCTTTTCAGTAACTAAACCAGTAAGAAGTGTGCTTAAAATTACCCCAATCATAGTTCCTTTTCTTGGGTGATTCCTTTCTATATCAGACATCTGATTTTTCCTCTTACGCCACAAATCTTCTAATCAGATTGTGCTGATAAACTGCTGCATTTGTGCAAAGGCCCTTTAAAACCAACAAAACATCACACAGATTCCCACTTGCAATTGCTGAATCAAGGCTTTCGATGAGGCGCTAATTCCAAATTGGTGAGCAGCAAACCATAACTAAGGGCTGACAATAAGGAATATTGCTTCGTACGGCAAGAAATGCCAAGGCCCTGCCACAAAATCCATTTATTGTACACGTCTTGCAGCAATAGCTGTACCTCAGGAAAATATATATTTGACAGTGTTGCTCTAATATTGCAAACCACCAAGTAATTAAGATCAAAACAACCTGTGCATTTTATTACACAAATGTATGAGTTCTCAACACACAAAGATTCAGAATGAGAAATAATCTGTATTGACCAAATGACAAATGCACAGGACCGAGCCCTTTTGATATAATGTTTGAAATGGGGAGAAATATTCTCATGAAAATTCAAAGTTCTCACCTAATTGAATACGGAGTAAATTATTCTTCTCTTGCATGTTCTTTATCATCTACGGACACAGTAAGAATGAACCTCTAAACGTAAGAAATACTCATATATGGGATCTAGAATCTACCCAGATTATAGGGCAAGGAAATCCAAAATAGCAGCAATTACATGCAATATAAAAATATATTTCCAGTTGCTCTGGCAGTACCTTATAGAAAGTTTGCAGAGATACACAATTTATAGCCTGTAACAACAACTGAAAGAAAAATAACATTAATCTAGGAAAAAAACAACCCTGCCATTGTCAGAGCCATGATACAACTGTAATTCCAGCAGGTTAGGATGAAGATATAATAGAAAGCAAAGCACTAATATTATTTGCTTTTTCTCAGATCCTTTTTTCTTCTCAGTGGCTTCTGCCACTACGGTTCCAATATCAGTTATTTTCCAATCTTTTGCAAATGGAGAAAGGGGAAGGGGAAATAAAACATCTCTTATTTGCTCATGTTTGGATTTTCAATATTTTTTCCCCTGATAGCTTCTCCTTTGAGCAGAAGCAGTGTCAATTCCCCAAGGGCAGAACTCAGGTCTCAAAAATATGTACACAGCATACAAATCTTCCATAATGCTATTTCTAATAGTTTGTTAAACTCTGAGAAATGTTATCTATGGAAATACATATATGCATTTCATAAGCCCCAAACCAGGTACTGATGCCATCTGCATTGAGCCATAACAACTATTTATTAGCTTTATAGAAAATGTTCATAGTTTATACAAATAACTAAGTTTGAATAGCACCTGCCAAGATGAATATAACATCTATCAACACTCAGACTTCTCTGTGCACTCCCCAGAAACCGTTTTCCAAGTCCACATGGCAGCCTGCACAAGCTGCAACTTTGTGAAGTGTTTCAGAAATTACTGGGCAGACCTGACTACCAACTTCCAGCTTTCTACTGAGCTGAAGAAAGCCCTCTTTGTACAACTATCCACCAGCCTGCCTCGAGCCTGAATTTATTCCTGGTGTCACTGAAGGGCAGTTCTGCTTCCATAACCTGTGAAGCTCTGGATCGTTTTGCCAATTAGTATAAAAGGTTGTGCTGAATTTGTGATGTGGGGTGTAAGAACAGAGCAGTCACCGCAGTGGTCACAAAACACCCAATAATGGAAAGAACTTCTACATGCTCCTGATTACAGATTAATCTCCTGATGCACAAGCAATAGCCTATTGAGGTCCTAAAATTAAACATGGCAGACTCTTTCTTAGTACATGCCAATGTTACACTGTCCAGACTGAAGCTGATTTTCTAGCCAGACTGCTATTAAATCAAGTCTGAAGGTTTGCAGTAGCAAAAGCACCCTGCTGACAAAAATTTCACCTGCATGTATTGTTCTCAGTTTTCAAAATAACCTGCAACTTTTCTAGGAAGATAGCTTCCAATAGCTAAACCGCAAACTTTAAGCAAAATGACAGCATCTATGTTGGTACAATTCCAGCTTACCTCTGAATAATATTTTAACTCTAAATGTTTTGTTCTATAAAACTGTTTCAACAACCCTCCCAAGGCCTGCATATCTTTTTTTTTTTCATATATACTTCTAACAAGCATTGAATCCTGCTTCTCCTTCTAGATCTTGCCCCTCTAATTTATTAGTTTCATTTGAAGTCACAGCCTGCCGATGAGCGACATGAGCCTTTTATCAACCAAAAATTATTCTGGTATTTTCTGAGAGAGGTTTTACAGAAGTTGAAACACTTTATTGAAATCATTTAATGGACATAATTTATCACGAGCAATGAATGTTAGAATTTCCTTATTCTCATCCTTTACAAGTCATTAGCTAGAGAAAAACATACATGTGTCAATGCCTTTAGCTTCGATCACCTGCAGAAACAGTCCTTATGAACTTCATCCCTAAAAGCATTTTCTTATTCTAGAGTGGAATTCATTTTTAAGGCATTCATTTAGAGCCAGAACTGACAAATTTAATGAAGTGGTTCTCTATGCAACGCTGTCTCAGAGGGATCTCGAACACCACCCCATCAGAGAAAAAGTTCACAATGCAAATTAGAGTTACATAGCTGAAACATAAAGCACAATGCCACTAACAGCAGTAAAAGTTCAAAACAGCCATTAATTCTGTAATTCTAAGCCTGGGTATTTGAAAATAGCATATATACTCAGAGAGTAAATACTTTTTGAAAGCCTTCCTGGTTCTTTGGCTTTTAATACAACCTTGACTGATAAAACACTTCAATTTTATTAATATATGATATGCAAACTAGATACAGAGAGACATGATAGGTGTGGAGCACCGTAATTCATCTGGTAAAAACACAAAGTCTATCATCTGGTACTATAAATACCGATAGAATTTTATTTTTTTTTTAATTCCCCCACTTTCAGACAAAACAACAGTGATTGCCAGAGCTATGGCTTAGACTAAGATGTTGCAGAAAGTGATTATGACTATCAACACAGAGTGATCAGAATAGCATGTTCCCAGGTGTGCTGTACAATTCAAAGAGGCACTTGAAGTTTTAATGGAAATTTGGTTGAAGCAGAAGACAACAAATGTTAAAATACTATGAAAAATTGTACTTTTGATTAAAGATCAAAACTTCTAAATGGAAAGAAAGATTATGGCTATTTTATATTAGTTGTATGAAAATAGCCACACTGAGGGAGTTATTGGAGCCAGCCACATGTACCAAAACAACAGGATCAGCTGAGGAACAAAACCCATGTTGCTCTCACAACATGCTAGCCTGAGCCACCATCCTAAAAACCTGCATGATCTAAACTGATGTGCTAAATAAAGCAGGCATTCATCATGTATTTTCTGGAGATATTATCTTCCTTTACCTCAGTTTTACATACAGTGTTGTCACAGGAAAAAACTGGCTAAGTCACATGGTTTAAGTGAAATCAGGATTGAAGGGGTTTATTGATTTATTAATGGTACATAATTAACTGGCAATCAGTGAGCTATACATTCAGGATCAATATCAGCAAAAGAACAGATAAACCACAATACCAGGCACTTACAAAATGACAGCAAATGCTTACAATTTTCTAAACACCCTTCTACCGCTAGCCCCCCAAATTCCTAATCCCCACGGCCACATTCACACAGTCGCCTGCACACGCACAACCTAGTCACAGGCAGCAGATGAGGATCTCCCTCTTCTGGGGTGCAGGCTCCTATTTACAAGGACCTCCTCTGGGAGATGTGACGGCTCCAGTTCTGCGCATACCTCTCCTGCTTTCTTCAGTTGGAATAATTTGCAGGCAGTGAACAACATCTCCCAGAGCCAGGTATGAATACCCGAGGTGGGTCCCAGCAGTGCTGGATAACCACAGCCTCCAGCAGGGAGGATGCACCATCCTGGACGTAGGCTGTGGTGGTTGTGGGGCAGCACAACCAGCAACTGGCAAACCCCATTTTGATGCTGCTCTGTTCCCATTTCTCTCTCCCCACTGTAGCAAGTTTTCATGCTTCTTTTACACTTCTTTTCAAGCTAATGCTTTTTTTCTTTTTTTTTTTTTTTTTAAAAGCCCCCAGAAGTCTCTAGGTAACTCCCTGGTTACCATTGAAACCAGCTGATAGTCCTGTTAAGCAAACTTTGCTCTTTTTGATTTCTGCTTTAGCACTACCAGGTTTTGGGCAAACATCCTCTGAGGCAGATTTGGGTATTCCATTCACACAAACTGTTTACTCTTGCATTCCTCTCTGTGGTTATCCATGCCATGTTAATAAGAGGAGGAGCCATGGTGACTCCCCATAAGTGTTACCAATAGGTGATTATATATAATGAAACTATTTTTGCTGGACATAGGACAGGAGATGTGATAAACGAGATGAAGTTTAATGGTTGAGTTCAACCAGATTGCAGCAATGTTTATGGCTAGACATACAACCGTTAGCCCTCAAAAACAAATTAGTAAGAATTAATATCACAATGAGAAAGCTTTTAGAGCTGGACGCTAGTTCATTATAATGCTGTTAAGTTATAACACAGTCTGAATTAAGCACGGATTCACCACCCGGTGACATTTTATTCAACAATAAAAAATGAGAAAGAATGCTTGCAGTAACACTGATGTCAGAAGAACTGGCAAAACACAGACATATAAGACAACACAGAAGGAAAAATAATGTTTTCAGGATCTAGCAATTATCAAAACTTCAAGAAATTGAGACAGCATGCATGTGTAATAAAAACAAAAGAGCCGTTTGCCACAGATGACTTTCTAAGAGGATGCCCTTTGGTCCTGCAGTGTTAGTATACTTTATAAATAAACGCAACCTTTGGAGAAAATATTGCCTATTCTTCAGGATAAAGGACATTGAATCTGTTATTTTGCCTGAAAACATCTCAGATAAGTATCAATAATAAGATAAGAACGATGAAAACGATGATGCACATCAGTGCAAATGGATAATGTACTCTTGATTCTTCAAAGATAGCTCAAAAAGCAATCAACAGGGCAAAGAAAGGACCTCAACACAATTACAAAGCTCAGTCATGAGGTTAGTTATATGCATTTCAAATTTTCTGTCATATATTTTGTGTCATAAGTGTGTACAGTTCAAACTGAAAAGTTTACTGTTAAGGAAGAAATGTGGAATTTGTTTTCAAAAATCTCATATAACAGACATTCAAGTTATATACAGAAAGGGAGTGAACAGAGACACTGAATGAAGCAGATCTGTCAAGTGATCTGTCTGAGGATGATTCTTGACGACACCTTTTCCATTTGCTAAAGCCGTGTTTCTCCTCTAACAACACGGTCCTCACTGGCAAGGCAGGAACAAGCAGGCAAGGTTTCGAACCCAAGCGAAGACACACAGTCAGCCCCCTACAGACTCTGTGCACAGCCTGTGTGCGTGTCCGAGCACCACACTCACTGAACCACCCTTTGAGGATCCTAGAGATGACAAGAAGGGATTCATTTCCCATTGGTGCTTTTAAGTGGTTCAGGCTCAGCTGATGTCTCCCCAGAGGGAACTGGTTCCCCTTCACCTGTTACCGTGGCCTTATATCTATTCTGTAAGGGTACCTCTGCCAGTAGATAAAGAGCCTTCCTCCTCCTGGACATCACAAGTTTCCAACCTCCCCCATTATATGAGTCTCCAGCCTCCACTCATTCAGGTGCAGCCACCCCTCTAGACATCCCTCCCTCCTTCCCTGAAATGCAGGGTTTGGGCTTTTGCTCTGCACGGTCTCTGCAAAAACCCAGCTCGTCTCCACAGTCTGCACACCATCTCCTACAGCTCCTTGGTGTGATGGCTACGTGGCTCAGTGTCTCAACTAGAGCACACCCATCACCGGGAAGGCCAACATCATTGCCAGCCCCAGCCCCAGCCGAGGCACCAGGCTGTCTATACAGCCTGAGACCTGGATGGCCGAATCCTCCATCTGGGACTCCCTTCTGATGTGACAGCGTGGCTGGTCCAGCGCGTGATGGGGAACGCACCCTGGGGCACATCACTGTCATCACTGCGCAGGCCAGTAGCGGCTTTGGCAGTACTACTGGGTCCATTTGCAGTCGCTTACAGGGAAACTGTCACGCAAGCAGCCGATTTAGCAGTTCAGTTCCCTGTGCATCCTCATATGTAAATACTTTAAAAAATATAAGTAAAACAAATACAATAATTCTACGCTTTGGGGAGAGATTAGAATACGGCAGATGATCATTCTCAACTCCAAGAGTTGTTTTTGTGGAAACCCACTCTCATGTAGTGTACCTATAAGCCTCAGGGACTGAAAAAAATTTGTTTGTACATGCTCCGTGTTGAGTTTCAGCCTTATTGTCCCTGGTCTCCAATTTCCCAACTGGCGAAATATCACTTTTCCCCGTTGAGTAAACTCATTGATCCTCCTGAAAAATGTAAATAGTACAGTAGTGATGGACATTGAAACACTCAAGAGTAAATTAGTAACTATGTATTCAGCATCGGGTGTGGATATGGTGTGCAGTATACACAGACTGATGAAAATAAAAATAAATAAGGAAAAGGTAGTATTCATTGAGCACAAAGAGACACCCTCAGATGCTTATGTTCTAATAGCTGTTTAAAGGTGGACTTGCGTAAGCACAGGTCTGGTCACAGAAGTGCTTTTGGGGATCTGGTCCACTGATTCTCAACCTCTTTCAGGTATGAAGCCACAGGGCAAAAAACTGCAATTCTCTCTCCCACTCAGGCCCAAAATAAGCCACTTCTGAATGTTAGATAATAAATATCACTTGTGACATCATCCTAAAGGGTAAGAAGCGATTTATATTTATGTGAATAGACATGGAGGACAAATATGACCTATGGGAATATGTTAAATGTCTTCATGTGAAAACCAGAACTCATATTAACAGAAAAATTGTCTCTCTGAAAGATATTTTCTTGCAGCCCAACCACTATCAACATACACATCTGCTAACATTTGTGTTGGGTAACTAGATTTACACACCTGATCGTTTTTCAAAAGGGCAAATGCCTTGGTTTCATCAACAATATACAAATACTTGAAAGCAAAACCAACCCAACAAAAAAAAGTAGGTTTTAAATTTAAGATTATAGCTCTGGTTCGGAAGCCAGCAATATAAAAATTCAATTTCTAAACCTCTCTGTGGTTTTGAAACAACGAAATATCATTATTCTTACTTATTTAATTTAAATAGACTTTGCAGCTTTATTTATGTTGGCAGGGAAATGGATTTGGACCACGGTGTATGCCTAGTAAGTAAACATCTCTGAAGAAAAAAACAGGTCACCAGTGCATAAAGTCGATTTGGGAACTGTTTAACTATGTTTCTTCTATATTCATTACAGCAAAGCACCCAGGGCATCTATTTGACTTTACATTGTTTACTGCAATTTCCTCTCCTGAGAATTTTAGTCCTTGACAACTAGAAGTTATAGTACCAGCCCTCCAACCAAACTCACTTACAAAAGAGTAGTGTTCACATTCAATATGACTGTGGGATCCGAATGAGAGTCTAACAGTACTCAGCGCTGAAGATGCTTCTGGGTTATGGTCTTGATGCTGAACAGTCACAGGAGCACAGCATACAAAAAATCACTTTGATACAGACCGGCTTTTTACTTAGTTTAATAAAGAAATTGTTCTGTTCACCCCAAACTATATCAGCATGGAAAAAACACACAGGAAGTGTGATCAACTTTCATGACATTGCATATGGGTATGAAACAGAAGAATTTTGGACATTCTAAACTTGGGAGTTTAAGCAGTGGAGTATTCACTTCCATTTTTTCTTTTTAGGGTTTTTTTTTTGGTTAATGAGTTTGACCTTAATTATCAGAATTAAGCTCTGGTAATTAGAAGACCTCTCTGACGATCAAAATAATTCTCCTAAATTTAAACCACTCTTAGTGAAAGGCATGGTAGCTAGCAGAAAAATGTCAGTATTGTAACCCAATGGAAATGAATCCAAACACTACTGAAACTCTTCTTTTCCTGTATATTCTTCATCTTGCTCAGGAAGGGTTTACTACATTGTCAGTGAATTAATTGCTTCACTTTGCAATAGGCAATATTGGGCAACTATTTAATAATTGGAAATTAATAATGTCATAAGCTGGAAAATAAACAAGTACACAGGGGTTTGTAATTGCTGGTTTTCCCCAATGAGCAATGACAGTGAGAAAAAGGAATGGGAAAACAAACAGAACAAAAAATAAAAGAGTAAAGAATGGTATGCACAGACACTCTAAGATTAATATGCACAAAAGAAATGAAATAGTTCCAACCAGAAGCAGCAATTCTCATCACACCAGCCTAACTATCTTGAGAAAAGCCAGCTGAGGAATCATGGAAAAGATAGAAGAAATAGCTTCCGTGATCTGAAAACTTTTCTAAGGTAAGAAAGAAAATGAAAGTGGTAAGAGAAACAATCAGAGCCTAAGTTTTATATTTTGCCCTTGACTTTTCTTTTCTGCCATTGACTTTTCTTGCCCATGAAGTTACATCTTGCTTTTGACTTTTCTTTACTGATAGTAAACTGGTATGGTACTACTGAGATTCCCCCCCACCCCAAAATAAACCTGTATTTTCTGCAATACTAGATATGAATATTCACCTGATTTAATCCTCCTGCTCCCCTCTGACTATTGCTTAAATTGCTATTTAGAAAGTGTATTCAGGTCTGGAGTTTCTTAGCTGTTAATATTTTCATGAAGCATATGGGAAAACACATCTGCACTTCTTCAGCCACTCAGAGCAGACAACATGGTGAAGAAAATCCTATGCAGTCTTTTACTTGCAGAGTATTTCCACAGAGAGAAGATAAAGTGAATGTGGTCAGGATTGAGCAGGATATGCTCCCAAAACTCTAAATCTGTATTATGATACAGGATGAAAATCAGGATACTATAACTCATTCCTCTATAGATACTTAGCAAAATGTTCAGGAAAAATCCTAGCTTGTTGAAACCAAATACAGCTGTACAGATATGGACTTCCACTGTCAAGAATCCACCAAGAATTTACCATACACTTAAATAGTTGCTGAATATTTAATAGATTTCCATCACTTTTTTTATCCTCTTCTATCCGAAATAAAATACTACATTCAGAATAATTTTATTCATTTCACATAATGCTATTAAAAAAAAAATTTGAGGACACAATTGTAAAATCTAATGTGTCTACTTTCTTTCTTGCACAGATTAAATTTGCCATTTCACTACTTGAATTCAAGTGGGGATATAGCTTCCAGTATATTTGAAGGCATTAGCAGCAAAACAACATAGGTTTTGAATCATAAATGGAATTTTTTGACTGTTGGCATTAAAAGGACTTTGGCATAAAAGTGCCATATTTTATATTTAAAAAGCAGTAATTAATTCCATACAAAGCCAACAGCTCACTGGTGATACAGTTATCTTTCTCTTTTTTCCTCAAAATCCTTATGGTAAGAAAATAAACTGGTTTCATTCAGTAGCTGTAAACATTTTCATATAACTACATAGCGTTAGTCAAACTGATGACAACTGACTCAAGTATGGCCAATAATTTATGGCGTCTGCTATTCACAGAAAAGAAGAAAAAAACCACTGATCATGTCTGCCTGGGATGCTTTATTTCAAAAGATGTCTAAACTTTACAGTTAAAAATGCTAGAACCACCACTTTCGGGGCAGTGGGGGGGAACACCAAAACCAAGATTGAGTATTTATTGTGAGCGTACACAAAATACCATTAGCAGAAGAAAGGAAACTAATTCTTGTTGGAATTCTACTAGCTAACCATTCTGCCAAAGATTTGCTCTACCGCCTTGCATTTTTTATGTACTCCTGTACAGAGCACAAAGATTGGCATGGCAAAGTTATCCTTGTGATCTATATGTATATAAGATACTATTTGCAAAATATCAGCTTTAAAAGAAGTGGCTGCAGCAGGATACTAGTGAATTCTTTGCCAAGATGAAGTCAAACCTAACTTGTATTAAAACTGCCTATAGCTTTTGGTCTAAGCTTCAGACATATAGGCTCATTAGAAAAAGATTTATAATGCTTTCCTCATACCTTGTCAGTTCAATTAATTCTCTAGTTGAAAAATGGAGAACACCAGTATGTGGAACTTTTAAAATTTTTAAGATATTAAGTAATGAGACAGGTCACAAATTTGAGCTGAATTATGAGACATTCCTTCATCCCACCATGAGAGTACCCTTCGGGCTATATGCTTTATAAAATTATCTATTTTTATATTTATGTAATACATATATTATTTATAAAAGTATAGTAGATCAAATCAAAATAAGAACATACAATGCTAAAAGTGTTCCTGACAGAACCTATGCTAGTTTTCTTCAATTTCTTTAGCTGACATTTAAGACTAGATACCAAAACTACTGAAGATCTGAAAGATTGACTTAGATTCCCATTTACAACGTCATTATTAAAAAATTGCAACACACACTGACATGAAGAACAGGCTTTCTCCATATGATTACTCTTCTGTGTGTACTACTTATTTGCAAAAATTTCCTGTGTAAAAAGAAGACGTACATTGGAAAAATCATTAACTCGGTTCAAAAACCGAAGGGTAACCACTGGGCAAGACTCAAAAGATGTGGCTAGTAGGGTTTTTTCTAGCTTTCTGAAGTTTTGTTTGCAATACAACATTTATGTTCAGGTGCTGGGACATTTGGCAGGAACGCGGTTATGTGCAGACTCACTACATATTGTACACTGCAACCTAATCCGTTTACCTGCCACGTGAACGCTAGCCTGCATCTCCCCAGCAAGACTAAGCTTTAAGTTTTAAAAACCTTCAAACTCCATATAGAGGTTTTAGTACTTGGACAATGAACATGTTAGGGCACTTGGTGAATAAAAGTCCACATTAGCCTTGCAATGCAATTGCAGTGATACTGTGGATCAATTAGGTTGCTTTTATTTAAAAAGTAAAACTGTTTCTTCCATAGGATAGGTGTCAGTACAGCCACAGTCTTCGGTTACATATTCTGCTTAGAAATAGAAATGTTTAGGGGGTTGTTTTGTTTCTGTTAAAAGTCAAGGCATCAACAACACCAGAAACAATCAAAACACTATGACAAAACTGTCTGAAGCCTTTGAAACAGATCAAAAGTAGAGTGATTTGTTTGATCTAATTTGCTTTAAAAGAGAATATTGAAATATTTAACATGCTTAGTTCCTACATAAGAAAATTACTGTGCAATTCTCCTCTTTCCCCCAACCCTGAAATTTCTCTCCGATACTTTCTCCAGCTTTTTTCCTATAAAAAGCTTCCCTCTAGATCTAAATATGGTAATCAATAGGAAGAAACAAAATAACAATTGTGGAGCAGTATTCCATTCTGCAGTAAGATGAATTCGCTTAACCTCATGATCAAAATGTACAGTACGTCTCACTATTTGCTCTCCTGTTTGTAGAAAATTAATATTCTGGCAAGGTGCACTCAATGTGTGACTGAATTCACAAATTATATTATCCAAAATAAAATAATCACATTTCATACTAAGACACCATGGCTTTTTTTAGATGAAAATTATCCTTGAAAACAGACATGAAACATAATCAAATAGACCAAGAAAAGAATGAAAGAAAATCTCAGAAGGGTTTAAGTATTTGAGATAAAAGACATATAAAACAACTTGGGGCGGGGGGGCTGGAATCACAATTGAATAAGAATAGAGAGAAATACTGAACAGGAGCAAAATTTTTGTGCTTCAGAGTCCACGTTTCTTCCTTTCAGTGATCCCCAGTGAAACCAGTAAGAATTTATACAAATATGCACTGGAAGAGCAACATCAAAATATGCCATAAATGTAATGGGAGAAACCCAAAGATTGAAACTATGCTCACTCTATGATGAGGTATTTCATACCTTCCTATTATATCTAGACACAAAGGATTATAATATTTTATACTGGTATTTTATAAAATTCCTTCAACATTAAAGCAAGAATTACAGTGGAGAACATGGAATGAATTTTTCTTTCTAGTAGTTTAATAGTAGGTAAACATTTTCATAAACCACCAAAGAGATTGTATCATTCAGCATAAGTAGCACTGTACATTGGAGTACTACATTCTTTAAAAACCATTCTCACAGCATATGTCTGCCATAAGTAACTGTATCTCAGTTGTGGAATATGCAGTCATGGTGAGCTTCCATTTTACTGTCTAAAACTTTAGTTTATAAAATTCTTCTCAGATGACCTTACAAAAAAAATTATTCGGGGAAAAAAATATTCCATTTGCCAAACTACTGCATTCTTAGTCAATAAGCTTAGAGTTCCTAAGCTGAGCCACAAAGTCAGGACGAGGCTTATTTCATGATCACTTCCATTTTGTGCTTTACTTTCCCATCGTTCATCAATTCTTCATTGTAAACACTGTGTAATTCTACTTGTAGTGCCTAACATAACAAAAAAATCAGCTCCCACATCTCAGATGCTGCCATGTCAAAGCATTGTCACACTCTTTTCTTAATGGCCTTAGCTGCCCTACTCACATAAATTCCAAGTTCATTCTTTATACAAGACCAACTTTTGTAGGGATGCAACTACTCTGTGTAGAAGTGCAAGGAGATATTTTTTACAGGGGTCAAAAAAGACCCCCGGTTGTCCCAGCACTGGGGCCAGCATCAGTGTCACTTCCACACTGGTGAGAGAAGGCGACTAGACTGGTCCAGTGCAATCAGCACTTCAGTGGAAGTCACAAGTTTTACGATACTGGCCATGAAGTGGATTCAGAGCTTGACAAAGGTACAGAAAAGTATTACCTTCCTCCCTGCCCTTCTGAAATAATTTTGCTGGCGTTATTCTCCGGGTCAGTTATCTGAGTGGCAATCGCTAGACAGCTTGGTGGGAAGCTAAGCACCCACAACCTGGACGGTGCCCAGCGCTCAGGGTGGTGCCGTGCCTGTGCTGTTCGCTGCGCGGGAAGCTCTCAGCCTTAGGGCACAGCAGCGTTCCAGTACCAAATGTCTCACTTTGCCCAATTAAAGCGTTAGAAATTCACAAGGTAAATATCTGGGGATTACTTGGGTCATCCCACCTTTCAGGGCACTTCATTTGACGTGCTTTGGGACAAGTTTTAAATATTTTGGACACATGTTTAGCAACAGAGGGAAAAAAAATATTACAAAATCAAAGTTGAAACCAAACCGGCCTTGACAATGCTGAAAAAGAAGCACAAATTACTCCCATAATCAATAGGCACTTAAGCAGACATATTTTCTACAAGTCTGTGCCAGAAAGTTATGGAGAACAGGAGGACTCCACAGGACTAAAAAACTGAAAAAAATTATGAAAGACAGGCTGCACTGAGACTAGGTCATCAGCAATACTTTTCAACTTGGCACAAGAAAAATTAATGGGAGTTTCTTAATTGGCTAAACCACATCTGTCTAACATTTTGACAGAATTAACAAAGAGAAGTAAAGTCTGTTGCTGCCACTGAGGCATGTTAATAGAGATCTGATAACTTGCATGATTATAAGTCAGTCATATTAATAAATATTTCTATGAGAAGTCACATTTTCATAAGTCTAAAACTCTAAGATCTTGAATGACACAGCTCTCTTCTGAGTGAATTATAAGCAAGTGGCTCTACTGATTTCAGTAGAACGCTCCTAGTGAGCAAGGATGACAGAACAGTACCCCACAGATATACATAAAATACCCTTGCAAAGGATAAACAAAAAAAAAAAGTAAAGAGTTCTTTCTGGACACCCATTTACCTTTTCAAATGCATATTTACCCAATGCGATGCAACACCATGTCAGAGCTAGCCAAACTAGCACATTTATACAGCACCATGCAGGGATATTAGCTGAGGTCTCAGAGAGAATATAACCTCGTTAGAGCAACATTGTGCATGGGTTAATTAGGCCTGCCTCTCAAGCAAGGCTAATTATTCCCAGTACAGCACCATACTGATATCACTCTGCTGCTTCTGGGTTCTGGAGCTAGATTATTCAGCAGTAGCTCAGGGATCTCTGCCCCACGCTGTATTCAGAATTGTAAACAAAATCATGAGAAATGGATGTATTATTCTGAGATAGCGGCATGATGCACTGCACTGTCTTGCTTCATCTATCAAGAACATCAAAATGAAGGATTAACATGTCTAGGCACTGAGATCTTCGTTTAAATGGGAAATTCCACCACTAGACCAACAGTTGTGCTACAGAGAAAAGTTGGACTGAGGGGAACAATATCGCAGGACTGGAGTCCAGGGTGGCTACAATCATCTCACTAGGCACGTGTCATACTCAGTAGACCCTAAGAGACAAAAAAAAGGTAAGTAAAGGCTAGAGAAAAGGTCCAGACTTCTGCTGTTTCTCTTAAAGACCAGCTTTGAGTAAAAGCTAGTGCAATACCAAAGGTTTCTTATTTTGTTGGCAAGGCATCACAAGTTTCAAGGCTTAGGAGAGTTTGCCTTTGTTGTGTCAGATGCAAAAGCTGATAGCAAATCTGTGTCAATGAGAGGCCTTACAGAGCCCAAACTAGAAATGGCAAGTGAGCCAGGACTGGGGCCAGCTGCCCTGGAAGGATGCTAGGTCCCAGGTCTGGGTGCATTTGCACATGAGACTTGTGCACCGGGTGGATTCAACCAGGCAATAGAGTGATCTGCATCGGGCAGTGAAGAAGGAACTGTTTGACATGCAGTATAAAAGCAAAACCAGTGTTTTTACATAACATATACATAGAGGAGTCAACAAAATTTTTTGTGCATGAGGTGGCCAGGAAGCTTCCTATTTATTCAGTGAGGAAGTTGTCTTTGTACCTTTAATTCAGATATCTTCTTACGGGGAAAAAAAAAAAAAAAAAAATCTTTGAAATAAAAAGGCAAGGTGAAGTCTCTCACGTCAACACAGAACTGAATGCATCTTGTTTCGACACATCTCTAACAAGCAGCCTAATGGACAAGAATGAAGACTAATTAAACTCCACTAGGATTTGAGCCCTGCATTGCTGACACACACTTCTGTGATGAGTGAATTGCCAAGAGCCTTCTGATAAGGACAGTGTTTTTGTCCGGTTCTTGTGATGCCAGGTAACAATAAATCTAGTTTTCAAAAGAAACTCTAATAGGAAATGTGAAATAACAGAAACGTCAGCTAACATTTTAAGCCATTAGCATACTGTATCCACTTTCTTTTCTGACTGGCAGTTTTTACCAGTATAAAGATTTGCAAGTACAAGTAATAGCTTCTAATGAAAGGAAAAAAAAAAAACCACACAAAAAAATGAAACAGAAGAAACAGAGCTGTGATGACAACTTGTTCCCTAGAATTCCAATAGAATTAAATAGCATTCCAATAGAATTAAACAATCACTTTTGATGAGGGGAGCACAGGGATAAGGCAGAAAGACATCATCAATTTAAAGTCAATTTGCCTTTGTGGTTACTAGGCTGCAAATGAACACCTTTTCTGTAAAAGTATAAGCAAAGAGATCTTTTGAGGCTTTAATAAATACCTGCCTTGTACAAAAGATACTGGTCCAAAATTTGAAATCATGGCCAACATGGTAATAAAATAAGTCACAAGAATATCAGGATTAATTTGATCCCACTCTTTCCAGCTGCTCAACCTGTTCGCTGTAATTCTTTTTAAATTTTTTTTGTTTTTAACCATGAATGGAAGAACATTCAGAGCATCACCCACATCTCTCATTGCACAGTTTGGATCCCCTACCAATGCCCAAAATACAACATTTTAACTCCAGCAGAAGTGTGACAAATGCCATAAAGTCCACTAGGTATTGGACTATTGCAAATTTACATGCAGAGGCAGAAAAGTCATAAAGAGCATAAAACCTTAGACATTAGGAAATACTGATTTAGGGAACAGAAAGAGGAGAATTTTTTTTCAAAACTAATTAATTCATAAAGAATATTTTAAAATCCTAGTCTAGAGAAAAGATAAATACTGATAGCAACCGAACATTTAATCTTTAACATGCATATCCATTTTCCACTCCATTTTCAGAAATATTGATATCTATTCTGTACAAGCTGACAAAATGAAAGGTTTTAGTAACTCAAAGCTTATCCCAACCAACCTCTGCACTTGCATACTGTTTAACATTCTAGTGCCTGATTGTTTCTGATAAAAAGATATACTATATCTTGCTAAAGCCGGTGATGTGCCAAGTACTCAGTGACGCAGTGGCAAATAGCGTTCTCGATTCCTGATAAAATACTCCCTCTGCTGTACAATACACACTGTTACATAAAGCCCAATGCACATACATACATATTTAAACTATGAACGGGTCATGGGTATAAACAGGTTTCATAAACCAGAAAAACAATTCACTCTTCCAGAACAGCCTTGCTGAACACAGAAATACCATTTGTATCCACCAAATAGAGAGTTACTTGTGACTTAGTTCAAACAAACAGGATGAATATACTAAGATACAAACATATATAGGTGCCTAGGCCTCAAAGGCTATAACATTCCTAAATGATTTAGTTTCGTAGTGTATGTTAGAAAATAAAGGGTCAAATGCCCAGTTAAGATATAGATAGTCAAAATACAAATATCTAAATGCAAGGAATACAGAATGAAGGTATGAATTCAGCCACAGTTTTGTTTTGTTTGTATTCTACTGCTTCTATTATACACCCAGAATTTCCCTCGATTCAAAATTGCTCTGTCTCTATAGCTTCATCACGCCTCTATAGTAAATACTAAGGTGATTAACAAGACTGGAAAGCTTAATATTTCTTACAGGCTGGAAAAAATTTTCGAGATAAATTTTCCATTTAGAAATTACGTAATCCAAGTTACATAAAAAGACTTGGAAAACCAAAGGCATTCAGGAAGACCACATCCAGAACAATCTGAAACAGTCGTGCCAAGTACACCAGAATGACAACCTGTCCATGCCACTAAAACCAGACCAACCTGCAGTACGTGAACTCTTGGAGTGGCATCCATGTGCCATCCACAGGCCATATGTGTTGCAGAGTCTCTATGCCAGACAACATGGAATGACCTTTCCAAGTTTATATCACAAATATTTTCTAATATTTAGTGTACACAACCTCTGCCTCTCCTCCAGAAAGCTCAACACTTCTTCTAGGAAAGCACCAAAGTACACATATAGCCACAGACTAAAACATCATTATCCATGAACAGAGGTATAATTTTCAGCTTTTAAAAAAGTTAAAATTAGTTTTTAAGGATGGAGATTAGTTTTTTCTTGCATTTAGGTAGTTCACTAATCTACTTCGATTTATATTAGTAATGCCTGACACAAACACTTTCTCTGTGCTCCAGGCTCTTCCACTCATACAATTTCAACTTATAGAAATATGTTTAAGAAACCAGTAATTGAGGAACAAAATCACCTGCATCTGATGTTTTTATTATATATGTTTTGGGCTTATTCCACAGAGGCGTTAAGAAATTTAAGTTCCAAGATCTAATTTAAGGCATATTGTCATTATGCATTAAATGTCATTAAAAATTTATCTAGCTGTCATAAAGGTAATTTACAGAAATTAGCCATTCCAGGGCAGAAAGATAAAAACACTAATAACAATAATGCTGGCTTATCTGGGAATACAAAACTAAAGAGAATTTCTTCCCAGAAATTCCATCAAAATTATTCTTTTTAAAGTAAAAGCTAAAGATGAGTTATTTCTAAGTGTATTAAGTAGTAACCAGTTGTGGTTTGTTTATTTTTTTAAATTTTAACATTAATACTTGATATAACTCCTTTTTACTTCAGAAATATGTCAAGAATATAGAATTACCCAAAGAGCAGTATTCAGAAGAAATTCCCTTTGCATTTTTCTCTTAGGAAGCACAATAAACGTCATTGTTTGCTCAAGTAACAATTGCAGCTAGCTGCAGTGTATGCCAAATTGCATACACCGGTGGGGGAAAAATAAATCCCTATTGTTCATACCACACCTTTAAGTATACATGTCATATGGACATACACCAGGAATAACAGCTCCTCAATTCAAAAAACAAGGATCAGGGCATGATTCATTACAGCCCCAGCATCACACTGTAGTCCATGTTTAAGCAAAACTTGACAAGACCGGCCCTTTGCAGTATATCAATACTGCCACAGGATGGCAGAAAGAACACCTGATAATTGCACTGGCTTTGCAAATTCCCAAGATGCTGGTGAAAGCCTATAACCAGCTGAATCCTCTGCTGCCCGCGTTCTGTTGCATTTACAGAACAAGTGCCAAGAACACACAGTCTCACTGGCAGAAGCTTACACAACATTGTGAAAAGCCTTAAACACTATAAAAATTATGAGTAGTTTTAGTGCTACTCATTTCCACATTATGATCTCTTAAGAGCTACAAAAAATAGTTGCAGTTTATACCTTGTTGGAAAAGAAGAATCAGATGGATTTTTAAACCGTATAATCAGTCAGTTCGTGGCAGGTGGGACGTCCCCTTGTGCCAGTCTCACAGCAAAATTACAGTGTGATGCACCTCCGAGCACGCAATCCCACAGATGGAAAGCTCTGTCAGACAAATCTTCAGGCCTCCTGTTAAAGGAACAGGTTGTCTGTACACAATGCAAAGGGAAAGCACGATGCTGCGGAGAACGAACCAGCAGCACACTTGCATCAGAGCGCTCTTGCCCTCAGGCAGAAAGTCACGTCAGGAGGTATTTTATTTTTCCTTTTCTTTTCAAGCTGTTTTCTACCACTAACAGGTATTCAAGAGATGCAGAGTAACTTGGAGACAGTCACTTGGTAAATGATTGAATTAAGGCAACAGGCACCCTAAAAGAAGAGCTGCTTACGTGGGACATTTACCTTCTTTGGTCCCATATCCTTGTGTGTGTATGTTATTCCTGCAGTCACAGGATTAGCAACAGCCTGGGAATGAGCAGAAATGGCTGCTCACCAGTTTACCCAGCTCTTTACTTATAGCACATTTCAGCTTACTTAGAGCACTGTGATGAGAAGACTCCAGGATGCCACAGCTTGTGTCTCCATCCCTCTCCTTTTGCTCCTGCCACAGCAACCTGATGTTCCACAGGGATAAAATCTGGGAAGGAAGTCTATGGGAAATTTCTGAACTTCTAAAGTTCAGAAAAAGTAACCACAACTTTGTTTCTTTAAGCAAAGATTACTGGATCGTATTTAAATCTTTTTGGTGTAGCAAGCCAAGGAAAGAAAGTCTTCATCACAGATCTTATGGGAGATTTTAGACACATTTTTTCCCCTAGGAAAGGAATATTACGAGATTTCATCTCAATGCTTTTGATCCTCACTGAAATAATGAACTCTACTTTTTTTATTGGGGCAGGTAATTTTAGCATGTCTGTTGAAACAACAGTTGAGACACCCCTCTTTCTTGCCGCATCAAATAATAGCCTGAATTTGGTTTAATTTCTACCTTTTTCCCTTGTTCTCTACCTACAAAATTGAAGACTTTTCACATTAAAATTGCTATATCTCTTTCCTGCTGAAAGAAAAAAGATGAAGTAGTAACTGATATTGCAGACAAGACCTCTCTGCTTTGACTGAGAAAAAACTGCCACTCACTGAAAGAAAGACCTTATATTAGTTTCAGAATAATGATAAGAACAAAGAATAGCTTTATTCTAGGTTTTGGACAAGGATAAGGATTTGGCGAGTTCAGTCAGTTGGACAATTCTTGTATTTTAGCTAATCCAAAGAAATGACAGTGCTCTTTCTACTACTGAACTCAAGAAAAATGTTAACCATACCCCTGGTCCAGTCCTTTCTGCAGTATTTATAATGTAACATATTTCCAGTCATTTAGTGACAGACTTGCTAGATATGTTCGGCTAGTAGTAAGAATCTTTTTCCCAGCAGAAAATCCACTTCTGGATTTATCCAAATGGAATTAATGGGACCCAATAGCCTCTAGAGCAGCTTTTATTCTTCCAGACTACTACTCGTTTCCTCTTGTTTCTTCCTTGGAAAGCACCACACACTGCTATCTGCTTTAATAAGGCACTGGCTTAACCAATTTGAAGCAGCCCAACAGTAGTCTTAAATTAATTACAATGTCATCCATCCCTTCCCCCGACATCTGAAGATGACACCTTGTGGCAACTTCTCCTTTAGCATTGTCTTTAAGAGTGATACATGATCGCAATTTTCTTCCATCTGCTAGGACTGCCAGCATAACAGCTAGCCTGGAGACTTTTTGGTTTTGCTGGTACTTTTGATGATAACAGATTTGCACTGTTAACGCATACAGTAATATTTGACAGTGTGGTAGCAAAGTACCTGATTTTGACCTGTTCTGTGTTTGTGTCTACAATTGTGTCTTCATTTTATGCACCACCACCGACAAGCTACTGATTTTTTCAGCGTTGCAAGTCCTAGTTTTCTTATCTAACTAGGCTTGAAAGTTGCTACATTTGGATAAACAAACGCATCCTTGATTTCAGCTGGCCCTTTGAGATCTGCAGCTACACAGTACCGTGCAGACCTTTGATGGTAGAGTCCTTTCTAGAACACAAGCCATGTGGGACAATAATTTCCCTGAGTTTTGGTGGGTTTTTTTCTTGGGGGGGGGTGTTAATAAATGATAGTGCCTTTTACCTGACTTTCTCAAAAAAGTCTATTTTGCTTTGCTGGATTAGGGATGTACACAAATTGGCACTGTGAACTGTTCTGTCCTCCCTTCCTTCAGTGAACCTTAGCAATTACACAGATTACCCTAAGAGCAACTGTAGAGTCTGTATACTAGCTCTAGAAACAGTATCTTTTCTAACTGCTTTTTACTTATGTTTTATTCATAATTCACTGATCGGTTTAAATTTGCATTTGAGCCATCTCACATGCTTCCTAATGGTTTCACAATCAAAATGCCTTGCTTTTCTGTTACCTGCTGTTGATTGCTTCAAAGAGGTTTAATTTATTCAATGATTAAGAATACAGCCCATAATATTAATTATGTTTTCATGTTCAGCCCAACGTAAATTGTGCTAAAAATAAACATGAAAGGCTTTACATAATAAGCAAAGCTTCGTAAAAGTACATCATACACTGGAGTAGCTATGTTAAAATTATAACTGTGTCGTGAGCATGGATGAATCAAGAACAATTGCAACACCTCTTCACTAAGTGTATCACATATACTTTCTTTTTTCCTCATACGTGAGTCAAAAATAATTCAGAACCCTTATATCTTGATGGGTGAGGAAAATATCACTTGGAAGTGAATTTCCAAATACCACTTTGAATTTCATTTCAAAAAGATAGGTGGTAGATATTACAGCAAAGTTCTGCTTAACTCACTCTGTAAAGAGACTGGGAAAATATACTACTATTATAAAGAAGCACAAGGCAAATCAGTTCTGATGTCTGCAAACCCCCAAAACTTTCCTGTTCACATCAACTTTAAAAGTCCAGCCCCAGCTTTCATTTTTATGTATATGAGACAATGAAAACTTCCCTAAACATTTTCCCTGATGTTAAAATTGTTCTAAAAGTAACTCACTTAATGCTTTAAATTAAAGATCGGTCATCACCTTTACCACTAAATAGCAGAAGATACAAATCCCCTGCATTTCTTACATTTGGGGCCTCATTAGGCGTCCCCCTGACCATCAAAGCTCTGGAAGATCCCAATTTGATTACCTGCTAGTAAAGATGAGATAGCCTTTGCATTTGCACATTCAACTTTTCATACAAGAAAATACCGCAGAAGACAAAATTAGCCTAAAACTAGAAGCAAGTCTAAAACAATAAAATAGAATAAAATAGAAGAACCTTAGTGAAATTTGAATCTTCATTTGAAATTTACTTTTAATTTTAAAATTTTTTAAGACAATGTCATAGAGCGAGTTGGAAGAGGTAGCCCAAAAATGTGTTCTTTAATATCAAATCCTGCATAACTCACTCTTAGCTTATCACCAAGGAAGAACTTTACAGGAAAAACATTGCTAGCAATCTCATGTAAAATTTATGAGAAAAGGATCTTTCAGTATCAAATCCAAGCCTGCTGCAAAGCTCTTCATACCAGTTGTCTTCTCAATGACCAGAAATGGGTTTCAGAGTAAACATCTTTCAAAGATTATTAGGAACACATTGCTTTAAGACAAAAGAATGACTTTATATGAGTATATCTGACTATCTATGCATTAGGGTAAATACTGCAGCATTTATCCGCACTGTGTTCACAATTTAAAAGCCATTTTCATAAGTACACTGGCTAGTGAGATAATGGTATTGGAAATTTTGATTTCAGAACACAAGATGGCAGCCTCCAAAAGGGAATAGGAAGTTGTCCCAAATCACTTCCAACAGTTATGGACTTTCTCATAGTGACATTAGGTCTTGGACTGCAAGAATCCAAACTTTACCATCCTTTTCACATGGATTAATCACAGAAATCATGAATAAAAGCCAAAAAGTAAATATGAAGCCAAGATGTATTTCAATACAAAAAAAGCATATTAGAAGTAGCTTATGGGAAATATTTTGCATATTTCCATCTATGTGACTTCTCAAAAGGCTTTACTTCCAAAGGCAAAAATACACATTACTATTCCACAATCAAAACTTACAAGTAAAACTTACTAATACACACATGAAGATCATCCAAGAACTATTCACATCTTTACAATGCAAAAATGAATTAAATACTTCTTCCCATAAATGGCCAAATTTTATACATTTATGGCTATACTGCGATTTCCAGGGAGCAGCTAAAAGCCAGATCTCAGTTACAAAGCTGGATCATACTAATCCCCAGTAAACTTCATTGACATTGCTGATTACCTGAGACTATGGTAAGTGCGCTATACACTGTGCAAAGTAAAGGCCTGGCACAATTTACTTTCCTCCTTAAAAATATGCAAAATGTTTGCATGCAAATAGAAACATAACTCCATGGATAGGCTTAATTTTCTGTAGCTTCCACCTACAAAAGTCAGACAAGCTCTTCCAGACTCATGTAGCAGAGAAAAAGATTAAACTACAGATGTCATAAGGAAACTTGGGGGAAAGAGAACCCAAAAAGCCATTTTTTTACATTGTTTTAACCTCCATCCGGCTTATTTACACAGTAATGACTCAATTATAGGTTGCATACATGATGCCACAACAAAATACAAGTAACTATTCAATCCAGTTCCATTTGCATTCATATCACAATAATAATAATAATGACTTAATTATGTCTTAATAAGTCATAGTATCTTTGAAATATATGCATGACTAAGTAAAAACAACAAAAAAATTATTATAAAAGCTCCTCAGTTGTTTTTCATCTTTTTAAGCAAAACATATTCCAAAACTAACAAACCAATGGACCACAAAACTTATTACCCTAACGGCTAGTTAATAAAAAAAATAGGCATTTTCCACACCAAAGACAAGTCATGCTTTCCCATTCTTTTGTAACCAGAGCTTTTACTCCCCTTTCTTTCCAGATGTAAAGTCCTTTCCTTCAACGTTAACTACTAAATCCTTGTCTGAAGGCACCTATTGCCATCCACTGCCTGGAGGAGAAGCCCAGAGTTGTTTAGGCTAAGTACCTAAACCTCTAATTTGCTAAAATTAGGCTAAATTAATCCCATGTTCAAAGCTGAAGCATCCAACTGAATAGGACCTGCGGTGACAGCAGTGAATAAAAACATCAGCAACTAGAAAATTAGATTTACAGTACTTACCTGAGACGTCACTTTAGAACGGACAAGGAAAACTGCAACAACAACAGGCATCCTGCGAGAACCATTTTATCTGGAAGGTTTCTATACCATCCAAATACCTCCCCACAAGCCATATGATACCTCAAATGATTTGGAATATAAAAGACCAAAGTGACAAAAAACTTTCATGTCTCAAAGTTTAAAGACAATTTAAAGCTTGAGGCTGGCATACAAGATGAGTGTGTAGGCAGGCAAAAATCCTTTGCAAGAGCAAGGCCTGAAGGATGCTGCAATGAGAATCGTAACTAATGTAACAGATGGTAGAGCGCAGCATATCCTTGTATTCTGGCACATTTCAGTTACTGCCTATCATTTGGTTGCACCTGTGTCTTTCTCTACTCAAAGATTAAAGTCCTGGGAAGCTGAACATATTTTACTTCCATTTTTTGTCTCTTGCACACAGTTCCTCTGGCTCTCAATTCTCTGAGGTCTCCACCCAGGCAAGCTGGCATCTCAGGAAAAATGGGATGTACATTCAGACCTTGTGAGATCAGACAGCCCATCACCCACCTGCAGGCACAAACAAAATCTCTCACCGATTCCTATAGGCTAGGAATCTGTTATAGGAATCTATCCTCACTAGGAATCTACTCATTGTCTGTAGGGGTTGGACATTTTTCCTCATGCTTTCTCTTGATATCCCATGATGTAGCTTGAACTACAAGGTTTTGTTCTCAATACAGGGAGAGCTTTTTTTCTTCCCTCTCAGACTTTTCTTTTTCAGAACACCGATTCTTTCATCTGTCTTTCTTCACATCATTCCTACATTGCTCCAAATGGACCCCTTCCAGCACCAAAACTGGGCATTTCTCCAAAATAAGCCTCACAAAAGTCCTGACCAGAGTAGAAGGATTCTCTCCCATACATTCAACATAACATTCCCTCTTAAACATATCAGTAGGATGCTTGATATTTGTGTAATATAACGATGGGACTGACTCAAGCACAGCTTGCAATGCACTTTGTATCCCAGAGCATTTTCTGCTTCTTAGCTAGCCTTGCCCCTTCCACATGTCATACACTACAGATAAGTGCGGTACTTTACACTTTACTGGATTGCACTGCATGTATTTCAGGCCATTTCTCCAAATTTTTTCTGAGTCATTATGGATTTCAAGAGTGTCCTTGAACACGTTAACAGGCCCTCCTGGCTTGCATGTCACCAGCAGATTCCATAAGCACACTCTCAGCTGTACCACGTAAATCATTATGAAAACATTGAAAAGCACCAGATAAGCATCTCCAAACAAGCAGATGCAGCTGGTCAGTAACTGCCCCCATGGAGACATTGACTGGAGTCACAGGGTGAAAGGACTCAGCACAGGCAAAACCAGGTCATCCTGCTGCCCACAGGGTCTCCACCAGTACCAGGTCCCATACTGGAGTGGGTTTTGCTCCATCAGCAATGCACACACCAGGTTAGGGACTTTCATATGGACAGTATGTGTACAACTTGCTTGTGAGAATGTAAGGGTCAAAAGCCTCCTTAAGGTCATGATTTAATTATGTTTACTGTGTATGCTTAGCCCTGTGGCTTGTTACCCTGTCAAAGGATGAAATTAGGTCATATGAAATCCTTTTGGGGTTTATTTTTGGACAAATCAGTGTTGTCTGTTTGTTACTTACTACTTTTTTTTTTTTCCAAATCATGTAGAGGCTTATAAACAGGCAGGTGAAGTGTACATACTTCAGCCTTTTCCCAGGAATTTAAGTTAAGCTGAGAATGCATCCTCTACCTGTCTTGCATCCTCCTTTTTTGAGTTAGCTCTATGTTGCCCTTCATTTTTCCCAGAACACCAGATTCTCTCTATGACGACTAAGATTGCTGCTCTAAGACTGGATTGAATAATTTCACTGCAAAGCACCTGCAAATAGGGTGAGGCAATCTCAAATCATCTCACTTAAATGGTTTCGGACTTTTGCTTCTTTCCTGTTCCAGCAGCATTGCTACTCCTCTGCTGCTTGTGTCAACTATGCAGAGCTAATCTTTTTTGCAGACATAGTATTGAAGGAGGGAGAACAAAGCACGAAACACTTTCGTCTTCCCAGTAATCTTCCATTGTTATCTCTCCATTGGGGAGCAAAACAACTTTGTCATTAGTCCATGCAGCAATGGATAGAGTAAGAAGAGGAAATAAATATTCTCATTTTTCTCAGATCATTCACAATTTATTGCATTGGAAGGTTTTATTTGTTTCTTTAGTTTTGCTTTTATTCCTAATGAGAAAGGGTGCCCTTAAACAAGTTGGAAAAAAAAAGCTCTGGATGATCTACCAGAATCTTAGGTCCCTGCTACTGCAGTGCCTGCACTGGCTGTTCACAAAAGAAGATAAAGGTTAAAGCAAAATCAGGCTGTTCATGTACAAACCTGCAGAAAAAATGCAGGCAGAATCAGAAGCTGAAGACACTGTTGCGGAAAGCAGTGCAGCTCTGATCGCAGGAACCAATCAATAATCCTGAGAGGGAGGAATACTGCTGAAAAATATATCAGTAACAACAACAAAAAAATCCAGGAACTAAGGAATGTAGCCATGACCATCAATAATAACTTGGTTCTGAGAGCACCTCTGCAGATGAATGGATAGATAGGACCGCTCTGTTTAGGGGAGATTGTCAGCATTGCTCCCTATGTAAGCATCATAAAAAAAATACCCCAAAAAACGAACTAGACTTTATCTCTTCCGGTGTCCTTTTCTACAAAATGGTCTTATATTAGTTTATATATTTCAGAGTTTGGCAAGCATTTCAAGTAATGGAAGACGGTGTTAGTATAGCACTTTCAGCTTCATTGCTTTTCTCTCTAGGAAAATCCCTTGATTTCATAACAAGGAAACACATTTCAGACAATACCTGAGTTTGGACAGGGTTTCCATATGAAATTTCCCGTCAGACGCAATCTTTGGCATGAAGACTTACAAAAATGGAAGCAGGAAGGTGTATTTACAGCAGTGTTTTATTTCAGGAGTCATATGTTTTTGCAGCAAATCTCTGCTTCACCCTCCGTGAACACACTTTGGTTTCTTTAGTGGAGCACACACATTCACCTTTTTGATGGAAATGAGCACTAGCAGCACTCAAGTCCTGGGATTGGACTAAAGGTCTTCCAAGGGAAAGCACCTCCTGAAATCTGTGCAAGCCTGGATGTCAGGTTTGCAAATCAAGTGTTTTGCTTGCTAGGTCTGCTCCAATTGCACCACATTATGTGCGAACATAAACACAGCCAGAATCTAGCTGAGAAACATTTTGCCTTCCTTCAAAATCTATAATCACATTTACACAGTCTCTTTCTCTCTCCTTTACAAGAAAACATTCTGTCATACCAAATGTTCCCACACTATTGATATTTACTCGTTCTGTGAGTTTCGTTCCCTCAGGAATGGTAAAGTTGCTTGCTAATTAGGGTCTCCTCATACCAGATGCTTTCCTCCTTTGATTCAATCATATTTTATGTCTCCCTCTTGTGGGAGAAGGACTGAGATTATACACGAGAGTGCAAGATAATATTTGAACCTAATACCCCTTTTCTCAATGTATGATTCAAGGTATATGCAATACATACATACATGACCGCAGAAAACAATTAACTCAGCGTTATAGTAATCTTTTGCTTGTTCACATTTCATCAAAGGACCTGACCGGCAGCATGACCACTAAGATGTAATGTACCCAACACTGTTTCACACCAGGGCCCCAGGCTTACAGTCAAGGAACGGGTAGGATACATGGAGGAACAGCCCAGCACGCCTGTTACGAACACACAGTTTCCACAACAGTCATTCCAGTCTGCACAGACGTATCCTCAGGGGTAGTGGCACAGACCAGATGGCTTTCCATTCACATTTCCTACTGTTCTTACCACAAGGCTATCCTTACAAGGATTTATTGTAGACTTACAAAGGCACCTGTTTTCCTGAATAAACTCCCAAAGAAACAAATTTTAACATTGCTGCTAAACACAGCCCTACATTAGAAATTTAAGACTTTGTTCTTTGCAAAGAAACAGAGAGCAAGAGGTGAAAATGAGAATAACAAGGTATTAGAGAGATGCTGAGATTTCCTTCCATCAGTCTGAACTGACAACAGGGATGTACCTACTCTTGATCTACTTTTGTCAGAAAACAAGAATGAAATTCTGTCACATACTTTGGTACAGAGAAGAGGTGCTGGAACAAACACATAGGATGAGAACCAATAAGCCACCAGCCTGGTCAGATTATCATCAGAACCAGGATTCAAAAAGACAATGATGCTTGAGGTCTCACAGCCAAGCATGACAGACACTAGGGGAAAGAGACAGCAGGTGATATTTTGACTTTGTTGAAATCAGTATGATTTATGCATCAATTTGATTCAAGGTGCTGTGCTCTAGCATTTCCACAGACTAATTCTCATGGACTAAAATACATTGTTTGCTATTTTATGACAGATCACCAACCCAACTTAGTTTGGGAGACTTAAATACTTTGTATTATAAAGCTTCTGTGCTAGTATTCGAAAAAATAGTTTGCAAATAAATTGAGGTCAAGACCACAAGAACCATAAAATGTTGTACATGTTAAAGCCTGAATATCATAGCATCTCTTATGTGATATATCTGCCGTGTAAAGTGAATTACAAATATTTGCAGAAATTACACATCTGCTCTAAAAATGTCAGATCTTGCTGACACTAGGAAAAACACAGGAAGAGTTATGGGAGCAGGATACTATAGATGAAAATTCTCCGAGTACATTTTGATTAATGTTGCTGCTGCATTCACTAACAAATGACAGGCAAGGTCACAAGTAATTTCGGTAGTCCTGTATACTACAGCCTCCATGGCTGTATAAAGCCAGCCCTGTATTTTATGGGAGCACTTCCCTGTGATGGACTAAAATACTTTGGAAACAGTAATAATATAAAGCTGTGAAATTCATCTCAGATGTTCAGATATATACAGTCATAAAAAAATTATACCTCATACTTTTGTACAAAAGATCAAGATACCTTAAAAATCTTAAAGTTATTATACTCATTTTTGTCTCTATAGTACATTGTCTTACCTGCAAAATCTTAAGAGCTAAAAGGCAATCTACAACTTTAACCCAATGAAGCAAAAGGGTCTGAGGACACAGACTACCCAGCAAAGCTGGAATGTTATGCAACTTTGCCTACTGAGACAAGCTTAATTAAAGCGTGTCTGCAAAAACACTCTACTACTTTTTGAGAACCATGTTATAGAACACCAGAAACCCATATGTTAGCTATACCTACCTGCCATTCAGACATGCCCTGTTTATGCAAGACTTAGCTCTGCTTATTTAACAAGATGAGCGAGGAGTTAGTAGTTATATCTGCATTTTACGAGGTTTTTAAATCAGCATAAGGGAATAACAGTTTCGTAGTGTAGCCTTACCATGTCAAGTCCACAACAGCATGGTTAACTATTTGAACTCCCTACACATTCTTCACTGTCATGCTAAAATTCACCTCAAGTCATTAGGTTGAGAGTGACTTCTATCATGCAATCTATCACATTGACTTTGAACAACCCCAGCTCGTTTGTAATGGACGTTATTACCAACTAAGGAGCTCTTTCTCCAAAATCCCCTCTCCCTGCAGTCAGCATGAAACACACAATGAATACTCTTCAGCCAACAATGTTATTTAACACTATTCTAAGCAGCTTAAGAATGCTAAAAGTTGCTTACTTTTCAGACATATTCAATGCCACCTGAATTTATCGGGGTTTACATCAGCTGCAACTCCTGCTTTTAATCTCAACCACTCCTATTTGCATAGCTAAACGGAAACAGACTGCTGCAGGCGAGGGAAGGAGGAAATAATGCACTTTATGCATTTAATACCTGGCCATCTGGTACCTCAGAAATGTGTTTAACTTTGAAACAGCAAGAAAATAAAATAAGGGAGCCAAAAGAGGCTTTGCTGCAGCAAAAATGCATTTATTCTATACAAACAGGGCAACTGGCAGCCAATGCAGAGGATATACATGTAAATCCAAATGCTAATACACAGGGATTATATGAATAGGAATACCATAAGTAAACAGTATCTATGGAAAGTAGAATAAAGTCTGTCCCTGACATTTAAATTATTTTTTTCTAATTTTCTCATCCGTATGTCACTAAAACAGCAGGAAGAAAACTGAATACTTAAGGCATTTCCCTTCACCTAGAGAACTAAAAGCAAGAAACGCAGTAAGGTTTAGCAGCTTCAGCATCCTCAACAACATTTGCTAGATGTCTTGGGAGAAACATATAGATAGTAGGTGGAATTTCTCATTAGCACACTACACAACTGCAGTACTGAAGAGAGAAAGAGTCATCTGCTTTGAAGAAAAGCCTTAAGACAGGTACAGATAAATGGGTTTATCTGTAGAGAAAGGTGGTGATGACATCGCAGGAAGAAATCAAATTGGAGAAGACCTTTTACAGCTTCCAGGAAACCCCTAAACTTCTCTTAATCCCTCTTTTTTTGCCACTTGAAAGATGCATAGGAGAAAAGCACTGAGCTGTGTTTGCCACAAAGCCACAAGATCTTCTGTGTAAAAGAGCAAATTACTTAAGTACGAGCTTTCCAACACTTCTACATGGTAAATGTTAATTCCTCTCAATGTTAACAAAAAGTCTGTGTGCACACAACTGATTTGCCCACTGCTGATAGCCTTGCTGGGGTACGCACTTTAGGGCAGAACAAAATAAAAAGTATACATGTGGAAGGTCATGCAACCTCTGGAAAAACAACACTTTCCTAAAGATCATTATGTTTAGACATATTTTATTATTTCAAACACTGACCATACATCTGGAAGCTTAGATCTCGAAAAACAGCAGCTAGGAATCTTCTTTACAATAGTATCATTTTTGTCTGATATTCAATCCACCAGTTCTGAGAGGCTTCATGATAGCTGCGAGAATGCTGTAACTGTCCAATTTCCCTATATTAATGATTTTTTAAATGCAAATGGCTTTAAGTTTTGTTTTCAGTTCTCATCTGCTCTAGATGACAACTGAAACTCTGTTATTCTTGCCACAAAAGCCAATAACAGATGATGTCGAAATAGCAGAAATAGAGTGTTTTTACTATACCTGGTTGGGACAGAAACAAGGAAGAAGCACAGGGTGATTCTGGAGATAAAGGTAAAATTTGTCTGTATAATGTAACCTGGACAAGTTACTGCTTTTATTTAAAAAATACTATTTTTGTTAGTTTTCCCAAATTAGGAAGTTGTTTGAAAACTAATTTTTACCAGAAATCCCAAAATATTTTGGTGCTGTCAAAACCCAAAATCCTGTACATTTCAAGATGAGAATCTCTGTTTTTACTATAAAACACTGAGTATATATCTCACTCAGCTGTATAGAAATTGTATTGAAAATACAAACCAAAATACTCAGAGGAAGGCAAAGTGTCAGCATACAATCTTTTCTAACAAAAATTTTTTTAAAAAATACTGGTTTATTGTTTAACTCTTTAAGTTCATTGTAAATGATAAAACTTGGCTAGGTATCATGAAAATACAGTCTTCAAGTAACACCATTAGTGTTGTGAAGCAGGTACTAACCTTTGCTAATTCTGAGTGCAAAACAAAACTAAATCAGCATTCTCATTGCAGTTTGTTTGCACTTTGTATAGACATAGACATTTCTGTATGCATATACTTGTATGTTTATGTACACTACTGAACAGCGTTTCATAGGTCTTTAGTATGTTTTATCATTAAAAAAAAGAACACTAAGTACAAAGTAGAAGAGAGCTACCAAATGCTCGCTGGAAGCAGAATGCAGCAGGACACTCTGGGCTATTTATTTATATAAAAGCATGTGAAAGCAATAGAGGAATAGCCTCAGCAGCTTGTTCTGGCAGAAAAGAAGGGCTTTTCAAAACTTGTCAAAGGAGCTAGGGGTGCAAAAGATGGTGAAATGGCAAAGGTCATGAATTCTTCATAAGAGAAAAAGGGTGAAGTGAAGACTGGATTCTGGAAAGACCAATTTCACTGTGCCTAGAGATCTGGTAGGCAGATAAATTGCAAGTTCTTTGGACTTTGGAAGTCAAGTTAGTAAGTAGGAATATAAAAATAGCAAGATCACGGTGGGATAAAAGTCAGAAAGATCAAAGCATAGCATATAACATAAAGGAACAGGTAAAAAGGACATGCTATAAAGACACAGAAATAGTAGGAAAACAGTCAGAAAACAGACAGTTCAATCCTCCCCAGTTTTTCTGTCTACAGTTAGTAGATCACCTGTGGTCCCTCAGAAGACAGTTCATATATAATAGTAGAGAAGAGTGACAAGGGGTAATGGTTTTAAACTAAAAGAGGTAGATTTAGACTAAATGTAAGGAAGAAATTTTTTACAATGAGTGTAGTGAAACACTGGAACAGGTTGCCCAGAGAGGCTGTGGATGCCTCATCCCTGGAAACTTTCAAGGTCAGGTGGGACGGGGCTCTGAGCAACCTGATCTAGTGGAAGGTGTCCCTGCTCATTGCAGGGGGGTTGGACTAGATGACCTTTAAAGGACTTTATGATTTTATGACAAAAAAGAGCCACATAGACTTTGAAAATATGTGTACAATTTTCTGCAGGATTTAGCAGGAAAAAAATGGAGTAAGAGAAAAGGTAATAAAATCCTGCAGTTGGTTCACAAATAAAAGTCATCGTAGTTACACATATGAAAAAAAAATTATTTTTTTTTTTTAATTATTAGGCAATGCATGGATTTCTCCGGGGGGGGGGGGGTTCCCCCACAACAATATGTATACTGAAAGTAAGAACTGCATGTTACTCAGGAGAATTCTCAATATATGACCATGAGAAAACATTCAAATTACTTTAGCTTCATTTTTCATTAGAAAGAGAACTCTGATCAGGCAATTAATCACAACACTCTAGGAAAAAGAATAAAACAGAAGCTAAAATAACTTAAGTGAGCATTTAACCAAAACCTATATTTTCAAATCACAGACCTGATGAAATTCATTCTTAGAAAGCACACTAGAGGAAATTTAGAGCACTTAGTACTTAAGAGGACTCATGGGAAAGAAGTGTGGCTCAAGAAGGTTGGAAAAAGTAAACCAAAAATACCTATCTTCAGCATGAGAGAAAATTGAAAGGTTTGGGAAATGTTGATTACTTGGTTTAAACTGAAGTCCCAGAAAAACACTGGAACAAATAAAAAGCACCTAGAAGATAAAACAGATTACATAAGTATTGTCAACATGGATTTTTAAAGAACAGACTGCTGAATCAAGTTGATTTTCTCCACAACAGGATAAAAAGCTCCTATATGAAGGGAAAAGTCAATAGATGTCTTATGTTTACCTTAGCAGGACTTTTGGTACTGTCTCACATGTTGTTTTCATTATCAACTCTAGGTGAACCCTCTTTAAAATGAGTAAAACTGTTTTGAAAACCATATTCAGACCTATCAATGGAGAACTGTCAAAACAGAATGTCAGAAAAGGATGTATCAAGTAGGATTCTGCAGAGGGTCTGTCCTGAGTCTGGTAGTATTTATTCAGTAATTTTATTAATCATTTAGATGATAGAATCCAGTGAATGTTTATTAAATGCGACATTTGTCTGCACACAATATGGGGCCTGCAGCTTCTTTCAAGCCCCTAGATAACAAGATTAGAATCAACATAATCTTGACAAATTGGAAAAATGACATAAAAAAAGGACATGATTCAGTAGGGAGAAATGTGAGATACTATACCTAGGTAAAAATAATCTGCTGTACAAGATACAGAATAGTTGGAGAACACTTCCTGATAAGAAATTTGGGAATTTTAATGGGTTACCTACATGAAAAAACATTATCACACCCTTACAAAGCATGAGTTTTAGTAAAATAATGTATACAGATTCTAAGGCTCCACAGAGTCTAAATACAAGCTTACATTCCAGTTCAACAGCAGTCTGTAGATGGAGTGGAAATCTGGGTGCACATTCTGCTGCACTTATCCTAGGATCGAATTCCTGAAGCACCTTAGTCACATGTTATTAGACTAGGAGACAGCTCTCAAAGACTTATGGCACACAGGAGATATTCTTTTAGGGAATAATAGAGGGCTCAGAAGGGCATCTCTTCTCATTTGAGAATCCTTTTCAGCAGAGGGAACAACTATACTCTTTCTAACTGGCTTGAAGCTAGCCACACCAGTGGCGCAGGTCAAATAAGTGAAGAGGACTTCAACTCCAAATGAAATTATGATGTGGAAAAATACATTAAGAGTAAGGTAAGGGATTTAAATAACTTAGTAGCCTTTAGAATACGTTTACAGATAACTGTCTACAACCTTGGGTGACTTCAGTAAGTTTTGCATCAAAAAATCAGACTTTGTCTTTAGTGGAAAGATAATAGACATTATAATACTAAAGTCATACAAACAGCTTTGAATTCTCTAACCACAAAATGGTCATTAAAAAAATAAAAAATTAGTCTATAGTCTGTATTTGGAGAATCACAGAAGTTGCATAAGGAAATGCTGCTGCACTGCACTTGCCTCAAGATCCTTAGAAGAGAAGTCTCCTATGAGCCCTATGTCATCACATTTATGCAGGCAATGTAACAAATAAATAAAGGAGGTAAATATGAAAGCCAAAGTTGGTAGGATTAAAAGTTTGTTCCAACTACAAGGCAGGACTGAATACTTCAAGTGAAGCCTCAAACTGCAGGAGACTATTGAGTTTCCACAACAGGGATGCAAATTGTACAATACTTAGTACAAGCTCTGTTTGTTTCAGTTTGAGGAAATTGAGGATTTCACTCTAGATTTACTGCTGTGCTACATTTAAGATTTGGTAGGTACTGCCAAAATACTGGGTTTGTATAATACACGTTCTTAAGAGGCAGCTTTATCATGGTGTGTCTTTCGTGGAGGGTGGGGTGGAAGAGAAACAGTAAATGTCAACAGATACTTGGATTGTGTTTGCACTATGACAGCTCTCAGAGTAACTGAGAACTTCATATCTTGCAATGAAAATAATATATGTTGTGCATGAAGTTATTTCCAGAAAAGTTGTCATGTCTGTGTTCCTCCCCGCCCCCCCCCCAAAAAAACAACACCACCCCACATTTTATTGCAAATCACCACCATACAACATGGCTAAGGAACACTCAACAGCAAGAATCTCATTCTGCTTTGACATTGCTTAAATGGGGATTTTTCAGATTATTTCAAGAGCTATCAAACGACAGCTTTTAGGCCTGACATACTAGTTAAATCTAGTCATTGGAACTCAGATAGGTACACTTACAGGATTAAGACTATATTGGTGTGAGAAGGAATCTATGCCTCTCTAATGGCAGGCAAACAAATTTTTAACCCTCTTTTTGTATACATAAAACTGATCATTAGAAGTGAAAGTTCCAAAAATTCATTTCATAGCCAGTTTATTTTGTGCATTAGTCTTCTGTTTTTTTTCATTTTTTTTTTTATGCTATATTTTATGTGATTTGCTGTACAAGTACATATCAGGAATCAAAAAATTTTCAAAATTCAGCCTGTATGGTTGATTCAGCCTCTTACCAGCCTTAGATGTCTTATCTAAGGTCTATTATTTTTTTCTTTAAAAGAGATATTGTTATGAATCCTAATGTATTTAAGTTTGTAAAATGTTTGGAAATCCTTGGATGGAAATTAAACTGCAAGTTTATAATAACTATATTTTTTTCATGAAAGATGTGTTTGTTCCACAACACAAAAATACCAGGTTCATGTTAGGCAGAGAATCATATAATTATGTAAAACTATCAGTCAGAGATGAATCATCACCAAAACAAGGTCTGACAATCTCTTTTCACAAGTATATAGAGAAGGAGCTACTAGCCATCTGGACGCAGCAATTTCAGATACTCAGTTGATAACTCAAACCAAATACAAAACTTAGTTTCCCAAATTCATAGCAGCCATGCCATCCTCAGATCCATAATACATAACATGAGCATACTTCTCACAGGAAGCTTTTTAAATGAGAAGAAATGCTTCCAGTCAGTTAGCTATTATTTTAAAAATTTGAATAAAACCCAAGAGACCAAAGATTTAAATAATCTTCCATATGACAAGCAAGTCAAAGTGGATCCCTCTTGCTGTTACTATTATCATGCTTATAAATACATTTCTATGACTTCCATGAAATTTCCCTTACCTGAATTATTTTCTCTACAGTAAATTTTTATTATTTCTGTAAAGTAGCTAATGATTACAATTTTATGTACATGCCTGTGAAGTAACAGTTCGATTTTGACTTATGATAGACCAAGAGGAGAGGCAAAAAGTGGTAAAACTAGTCCTCCTCATATCAGTAGTTTCCACAACAAATATTCCTTCCAGGTGTCTACCTATGAAATTATAATGCACAGGATTCTTTAAGAGAGTAACGCTTTTGCAGGGAATATATTAGTCTGTTATTAAACCTGGGGATATAAGATGACAAAAACTTTATAAATGTGCTAAATTTCCTATTACAGCAAAATATCACATGCAAGCATGCACCTAGACTTTTAAAAGCACCTTTTGATTATTTGATGACCACACATATACAGGAAATCTCTATACCTTTTATAACTTCTGGCCTTTGGTGACTTTTAATCATACACACACATACATATACATTAGCCCCCCCCCACACACACACACTCCGAGCAATCTGAAGCAAAGGCAAATGACAGACAAACCATGAGGCTATATTGATTCCCTCTGCTGTAATGCAACTCAGGAGTGAAGTATAGCATCATTATTAGAGATGCTGTCCATTAATTTTTCCTTGCTCTACAAGTCCTTAATTATAACATATTAGCAGTGCATGCCTGAGTGAGCACTGCTCTAATTTGAAACTGAAACAATGCTTGCATCCCACCGTGAGCAATATTAATTAAAATCTCTCTTCTGTTTTCCCTGAACTCTCCTCCTGACATTTTCAGGTAAAGCTAAATAAAAATGCATGTCAATATGTAAAAGCTAGCTATCAGCAAATATGTCATTTAACTGCAGTACTGGATGTTGAACGTCAGTTTAAATGGTTTCCTTTTGGAAACTGTGTATGTTTGTCCATGCAATTTCATATTATGGTCTTTATTAATAACAGTAATCATATCAGGCAGTCTTTGCACATTTGACAAGTTGATGATATCACAAAAGATATATGCCTGCTTTCTGGGATATTAAGGATAATACCACGTAATAACTCATTTGTGCATTTATTGATATTCGAGCTAAGCAAAAAAAAACTGAGTGAAAAAATAAAAATGAAAGTTTTAAAAATTAAAACATATAAAATGAAAGCTTGATATAGAAGATAAAGTAAAACAAAGCAGAACAGGAGAAAAAATAATCCTTGTGCAAAAATTCAGTATCTGAAAAAAGTTTAATATTTCCAGTTTAGGTTGATATCAGGTTTTTCAGCTAATTATACATAAGGACACAAAGTTTATAAAAGCTCTGTGGGTAAAGTATACTTCACATATTCTGCTGTGCAACCAGCCCTTTTCTCAGGGAAGTAACTTGGTCAGCAACATTTGCATAACTACATTTAAGACCATTCGTTCTCAAGATGGAATACGTAACAGAAAATATACATAATATTCATCAATATACAAGTATTTTTCTCCAACAGAATCTTAAAGATATCTGACATACACACAAACCTATGTTCAAATTATTGCTATTTGGTACCTTAATAGTAGTGCCCATGACATCCATTCCTGATGAAAAGGACTACCGCATGTGAAACGCTGGCTGTGCTGAGCATGAGAAATGTTATCCCAAGAGAAAAGCCCAGCTTGCCAACAAGAATGATAGCAAAAAAATGCTCTTAAAGCTCCTACTGTTGCAGCCAGGAAGCATCCAAATTGCAGTGGTCCATTACTGTTCTGATGACAACCAGATTAAGCAAAGTCTGACTGTGAGATGCTAAATTCAAATGATGCTAAATGAAATGTTTTCTAGAAATGCCCCACATATAAGATAATACATCAGTTGGCCTGGAAGTTTTTCGTTCTTTCTTCTGGATCTTAATTTTTTTTCAGCTAGCTGGATAAAAGTTCTCATAAATGTAAACAGACCATACTGAACCACCTTTTAACTACATTTTTTTCATCAGAACTATTATATTGCCATGTATCATATTTCAAATACAAGCATATCAACAGCAGCAGCTACTTCTAGCTTTTTTTTTTTTTTTTTAACTGAAACCTACTCTGTTGTCTGACAACCTAGGTAGTTGTTTTTGTAATGGAGCACCCTTCTGTAGAAAACAGGTTCTTTGTAATATAACTAATAAAGTTGAAAATATAGGGGGCAGGGGGTGCCAGAAAAGATGTTTTGATCACCTTTAACAAGAGGAACTCAACTTGTAATTTAACTGCCCCCAGTGTAACAATATAACTTGGCAATACATTTTCAGTTAACTTGTAAGTACATTAAGCTCATGTAAAATTTAAAGAGCAAGAAATTGAATTAATACATAACTATATCTCAAGATCCGAGAGACGTTCCCACAGTATGTAGAAACAGAGCCGTGTGTGTTACCTGCTATTGAGCACATACTTCAGTTCCTTACTATAATTTTGTAAACGAAAAGATTTCCCTCAATTCTTGTGTAAAATATCTCCAAAAGGATGCAAATTTATTACAGTCAGCCACACATATTGGCTCATCAATCCCAGCTGCAGGGTGTCACACAACCAGCTCCCAGTTCTAGTGTCGGCTAAGATGACAACTGTCACCAAACTGTGGGTGGCTAAATTTCCATTTATCTTCCATTAGGAGATGAATACAACCCATGACTACTTACACTCGCCTTCCTAAAGGGTGTGGGGATATGGTCACCTGCAATCCTCAAGATCCAAGAGCTGGCCCTATCTTAGCCTGCTACGATTCCAGCTTTTGTGGCCTCACCTGGCCTTGCACTCAAGTACCAAGTCCAAGATTGTGGGTTTGTCTTCAGCGGCTTCGAAGCAGCCGCATCCTCAAGTAGTTTACAAGCCAAAGTGTTATCAACTACAACAAACGAAGGAGGAAATGCAATGCTTAAAGATTCACTGGAAGTGTTGGGTTTTTTTTAAAACATGATCTGGCAGAGGTTTCTGAACAGATTCCAGTACAGTGCCAACCATGTTTTAATGGAACTGTTCCAGTAAGAGTTTAGTTTTTTTCTCATTGTGAGGGCTATTTTTGCTTTACTTCTTTATTTCATGGGCAAGAAAATTCTTGTATTTATGTGGCAGAGAAGCAGGTTCTTGGTAGAAGACAAGTGGCAGAGCTCAGTTTTCTCCTGCTTGGACTTACACCACAAAGCTTGCTGAACTTCTAAGGGAGTGGCTAGCAACGATTTGGACCTTCATGTAACACAGTTTCTTAGGTGTTTTCAGACCACTGACAGAAAAGCACTACCGATGTACAAAGCATTGTGAAAAAAATCAAACTGAAACTAAAGTCACACCTTAAAATACAAAGTAGACCTCATTCATTCAAATCAATAAACCCAGAACTTAATGGAGTCTGAAATTCTATTAATTACTGCTGGTAAGGCAAAGGGAAATGTTTTATAAAGTAGCATTTTATGAACTGCAGCAACAGTACTAGAAATAGTACTTTATAGCCTTTGAAAAAGGGTGGGAGATTGTAGCTGAGGGAAGGAAAATATCAAAAATAAACAGAAGCTTTGGTAAATGCTGTGGTAAACACCTATGGAGAGTTATGACAGCAAGTTCTACAGATAATTGTTGCAGTACTTAAGGTTAAATCCAGCCATTTTCAAAATATGAAATTATTTAAGGCAGCCAGAAATATCAAACAGCTTTCCACAAAATACTTCAGTATTTGTGCAACAAATTTTCAACAAACTCACTTACAAGTAGCTGCAATTTCCACAATACTGATGCCAGTGTATTTAGCGATGATAAAGCCCAATGAATGATTCATAAACAAATGTGCTACTAGGTGTCTTAATTGCTGCCCTTTAACTAAGAGAAGACCTTTGAATCAGCTATATACATTCACCAATATCCAAACTGATCTGCTGAGCAATCCCAAAATAAGGCACTGCTTTGCTCAGGAATAAATTTTAGCATGGTATGTAGACTACAGCTCCTTGCTCCATCACCAAATGTTCCAAGATTTACTCACTTTAGCTCAGTAACATTCACCTGGGAACAAATTAAAACTTCATCATAGAAGCACTGTGTGGTCCCTAAAAGGAAAATATATTTCCTTTTCTAGCTTTACATAGTTAATTTAAAGATTAGCACCTGATGCACTGTATGTGAGGCAGGACAGAGTAGCAGAAAAAAAATGTCTAGTTGTATTTATGTTAAAACATAAAACGCATTACAAAAGGTATTGATACCTCAGGATAAATAAAGCCTACCATCACACAGTAAGCTGTTCCTTCTTAGGGGGACTATTTTAATTGTTAAATTGTTCTTAACCTGCATTTGGTACAAAAATCAGTATTACACATCAGACTATCACTCTATTTACAATATTCTCACTCTAGATCTGAAATCATGCACTGGAGTTCAAATCTGGGATACAACCCCAAACCTTTCAAAAGGCTGCAGAATGCTTAAGTTCCCAAAATACGGTAGTGACTTGCAGCGTACAACAATGCTCAAACCAAACAGTCATGTTCCAAGGGCACGCTCAGAAAAAGGCATAAAATTTCATTTCTGTATCTTGGCAGGGAGGGAATCACAGCATACCCCAACAGGAATAACCAGATAATCAAACCCACAACATACATCCTTACATAGATGCAGCACAAGTATAGCCCTCATTGACCTGAAGACTCTACAGGTGCTTACAGTTTTGCTTCTGTGTGCTAGCATATATCCTCAATACTAAGGCACCAGGAGCCAGACTGCAACGGAAAGTCCAGCCAATGCCCAGAAAATACAGCCCTGTGTTTTTCTGCTTTAAAAAACCATGATGCCTGCATCATTGTCAGTAACAAACTGGAACTGCCTCTGAACAAGCCAGTAGCTCAGTGTACTCAGTGTGTTGAGAACACCAACTGGATCCAAATACTCAAAGTGAGGGTATATTCTTTCTAAAAAGCAGCTCTTGGCTAGTAGGAACTGTGAGGGAGTTACGTTTACATGTGTGTATATATATATACACCACCACCCCCCCATGTATATAGCCTACTGACTAGCACTTCTGCTTAGGAAATGAGAAATCTAAGTAACTTAGTCTGAAGAGGGTTCACTCCCTTATCTGCCATATCACAGGATAGTCCCTAGCTATTAGGCTTTAAGGGGGGCTGAGACAACTCTCCTTTTTTGCTGAATCCATGCCAATAAATAGAAAAGCTGCATGGAGCCAGAAAGAGAGCAAAGGGAAAAGCATGACTCTGCACCCTAATAGGATATTCAGCTGGAGAGAGTGCAATTATCATTTCCAGCTTCTGCTCCCAAGATTGTTAATGCATTGTACGTTAAGTAGCTATTCAGTGAAAATTTGACATAATCTTGAGAACAGGACTCAATCACAGCGTAACCACGAGGGTACAATCCTGTTCCCTCTTGTCCTTTTCCAGCTCTGCAAATCTTGTCATCTTTTCTATACAATAGCTTTTGCAAAAGGGAAAGTCTGTCTTCGCTCCACGCGGTCTGTAGCTTAGTAATTATTGTGCTGCCCCTAGGAGTTAATAAGATCTTAGACTGTACTTTTGGGTGTTCCTGCTGACACCTTTTAAACTGTTGGCACGTCTAATCAACCGTGGTTTGAGAAGAAGGGAAGGGTGCAAGGTGACAGCTACTAGTGCCAGCAAAGGTTCTATCCTCCCTGACTTCTTGTGGTATCAGATTCCTTGGCCAAGGCTATGCCATGTTTTGTTGTTCACCTGCCCGACATGACCGGTACTTGCTTTACCTAATTAGAGCAAGTTTCCTTCACAGGGGGTAGGTTTTCGATTTCCCTTCAGACAATCAAAGGAAGGAGACAGCGGTTATCCTGGGGAGCGCTGACTGCATTAGGTACTTTGTACCTGCCAGTTCTTTTGTTTTGCCTGTCAGTACCAAAACCTGGCCATTAGCCAAGACAGCATGGATGGGATTCGCGTGGTTAAAAGTAGGTCTCATGTATAGAGCACACCTAGCCATCCTATCCACTTCTTTTGCAGAGCTGTAGCCAAGGGGACAATTTATCTCCTCTTACAGAAAAGATCTAAAGCATGTTAGATCAGCTGTCACATCAAAATGCCCGCTTTACTCTCAATGATATGGGAACCTTTGGGCACCCGGCTCAGAGACTGGCATCCAAACTGCAAATATCTAAGGTTAAGCCTGATGAATGCCCCTCCACATGTCTCTGAAGCAGAGCTTTCTCTGACTTCATCCTTCGGCCTCCCATATGCTGACATGAACATACTAACCACAATCCTGCTTTGGGCCAAAGGAGAAGATGAGCCAAACCCCAAAATACACTGGGTTATTTCATAGTGCTTTGGGTAGGTTTCAACTTCAATAAGCATTGGATCAAACCTTATAAACTTAGAGGTTCTCATTCTGTATCTCACTCCCTACTCAACTCTCACTAATTTAAATAGTAAATTGAAGTAACTCTCATCATCAGAACAGACCAAGTACTTATCACAAATTTGCAGTACAACCATAAATTTAATTCCATATGTAGTACCCAAAGGAGGAAAAAAAAAAAAGAGAGACTGCAGTTCACCCATTAGATCTAATGAAAAATTTCAAAAGCCAATCACTAGTTTTGCAAAGGAAATAAAACACACAGACACCTACTTTGTTAACTGTTAGAGAAGATGTTTTTCAAATTCGAATGTCAGATTGCACCTTGCTGATACCATTGATGTCCTGGAAGAACATTCTCTTCAGGGCCAATTTCTTTTCAAAAAGAAGTGTAATTGGATGGACTAGGCTAGGAATGGCTATCATAGATAACATACACAGTAAAAGGTCTAAGAAAGCTGAAATAAACCCATAAATTATTCTGAGACAAAATTAAAGCAGAAAAGATTAATTAAGAAACCTGACTAGAATGTCTCCAGAAGTGAGGCACTAGACTGTTGGCCATGAAAGAAATGTTCCCTACAAAGCAAGCAGTGAACTAAGAATTAATTTAGAAAGTGACCCAGGATCAAATTCTCTGTCTTTCTCAAACCTTCTCTGCTCAGGACATTTTAATGAAAATCCTCCCCCATGCCTGTTATTATAAAGTGCAGCTCTGCTAGTAATGGCCAGGCTATGATTAATAGAACAGTTCCTGCCCTAGGAATTCAGTTATTTAGATCTGAGGTGGTCAGATTAAGGCCATGTTAAAGATGTCAGTGATGGCTCAAACTCCATCACGACAAGCTGTGTCCCCACAGTAGCACACAGGCCAGAAAACATGCAGAGCATGATTTGTCTGGTTCCCAAATTATACGCCAAATGTCCTTTAGTCCATTTACAGAAAGTTTTATTCCTGAATTGCAGTCTGTGTGCTCCAATGCACTGATACAGCAAGTGACCCAAACTGCTTCATTGCTTTATAAAAATTGAACAGCCAGCGTTCAGGCCAGAAGAGATCATTTGGCCATTTAACCAAACTGTTCATGCCTCTCAGCCTTCAGCTTCATTCCTCTGTTCATATCAACTACCCAATGCTGCAGAAAAACACATTCAACTAAAAACATATTTTAAAAAAAGACAATCAGGCTTATTTGAAGACAAGTGACAAATAATCTATTTACCTACTTTCAGGTTTTGCCTACCAGTTCATATTAAGACTATCTTCTTGCTTTGAAGAGGTCCTAGTGCATGGTATTTGCTGAGCATTAAAATACTATCACACTGCAGTCATGCAATCTCACAATATTCTTTGAGAAATTGAACAAATTAAGTCTCATGTGCCTTAACATTTTCTCAAACCTAAAATAATTTCAGCTACTCTCTTCTGTCTCCATTCCAATTTTTGACAATAATTTTAAACACTAGCACGACAGTTTTATGCAACTTTCTCATAATGGCCTTACCATTAGACTTGAAAGTTAAATCAAAGCCAACCCCCCATGTCCCCAAGTTACTCTTTGTTCTCACATCATGAATTATATTAACTTTTTTTGCTATCATACCAGAGTAAAAACCTATATCAAGTTGTTTTCCACCTATATCCATTACTGAGGAGCTGCTTGGGAGACTGTCCTCCCCTGTTTTGTACAGCATGCATTCCCCCCTTCTAGAAGCACATCTTTACATTTGAGTGTACCAAAACTATTTATGCTTGAAAGCACAAAAGCAGACATACCTCATCAGAAACCATTCCACCCACTCCTTGTGTCATTCGCAATTACTTATTTGTAGGAAAGGAATTATCCATTTTTTTCCTAATAATTTGTAAAACTGAATAAAACTGAACCCTACTTTAAAATCCAGTTCATGACTAGTTTGACATCAGTCAACTCTGGCTGAGAACAAGGCCAAATCAGCCAAGCCATATTCCTACTTTCTTTGCTAGCTCTACTTCAAAATCTTTTGGCTTTATGACATTATTTAAAAATAGATGTACATATCTGTTAAATGAACTTATACCATGGCTAGATTTTTTTTCTATAGTTATACCAGATTTATGCCCTTAAATCTCTTAAGGAATTATTATTCCCTTAATAATAACAGTGACATTACAGATGGGGTTTTTTTCCTTCACAAGAGATCTTGGAGGGCAAGAGAGAGCACAGAGCATGAGAGGATAATTACATTCTGCATAACTGGAAAAATATATTTAACTTCATTAATATATTTAAATAATGTAATTAGTATTTTAATTTAAGCTAATTTAATTAACATATTTAAATATATTAAAGAAGCAGAAATTAAGAAAAATCAACAAAAGCTGTACAGACATGCATGCTGGTTTTAAGAATTGCATACTCACATCAGTATATTCGGTATCCTGGATTTAAGATTATTATTGTTTAGTTTCATTTATACTTTCCACATCCTCACAGTCCCTGTCTGTCTCCTTTTGGTTTTTATGTCCATTGGAAGCGGGCAAGGAAGCCCATTTCTCTTCTGCTTGTAATGCATCTACCACATGACTGGAGCTCACTGCTGCTGTAGCTATATAAATAGTGAAAACGTGCAAGTGTGCAAGACGTGCAAAACACAATGATTATTCACTTACATAAACGCATACCATACCTGCAAACGAGATGTTTACAATTGCTTACTGTTGCATTTAAAAAACAAATGAATTCCCAAGTCCAGCTTTGTGTTCATTACAATCTCTGCTGCAATTACAGATCTAGTTAGCTTCCTAATTTGCTTTCTGAGAACTTAAACTAATGCTTAACTTTAATTTAGGTGCCAATTCCATTGCAGATGTTCAGCATGCTGCTTGGTTAAAGGATTTGCAATTACATCCTGTAGATTTGTTCTTAACCGTCAGCTCTATTGTCAATAAAGCAGAACTAAGCTCTGGCTCAGTGTCATCCCTGCCCTCTTGAGTTATGCATGAACCTGAGCTTTTTGCTGTATGTTTGGGGAGGGGAAAAAAAAGCTACAATATGGGAGCTTAATTCATTGAAAATGGAAGGACAAATTAAGAAGTTAAGGAGAAATTTTTAAATTTGAGCTTCTGTACCTTAATGAAAATTTCTTCTTTTTTTTATAGATACATATGAATGTGTTTATACATATATTTGTTGGGGGTTTTGGCAGGGGTGTATGTGTTTGTTTCCCACACCTGGTCATTCAATATGCAAAGCTTGCTACATGTAGTTATGATATTGTACACCTGCACTTCTTTCTATTGCCAGAAGGCACACCACCACCCCCCACCTCCCCACACACAAAAAAAAAATCAAGGAGAGAAAATGCTGACCCTTATACTCCAGAACAGTTGTGCCTTGGCATTGCTGCCCCCTGCATTACCAACAAGATTTTTATTTATTTATTACAGGGTTAATTTCAGAAAAGCAGAAGTAATTCCAAAGAAGCCTAAAAACTACCAGTCTGTAAATACTTGTCAAGATTTAACATTTTCTTTTTTTTGGTAGTTGTGTCTTATACTATTATGAAGTGATTCAGAGTCTGCTAAAGGCACCAAGAGTTTAAGACATTGCACAGCTAGGCACTTCCCACACTGGGACACCTGGACTTTGACTTTTTTATCCAATCATTGTATTGGAGCTTTAAGACCTGTAACATTAAGACTTCTGTTTTATGGGAAAATGATCTGATGACCCCTGTCCAACCTTTAGGGGACAGAAACAATCACACCCACACATGGCATGTAAAAATCCCAACTGGAACAGAGTTGTGGGTAGCAGTGAGATCAGCAAACGCCTGGACAGAGACTGGTTTATCTTTTCATTCCCAGTATGAGGCACTCAGCTGAACCCACCTCTACAAAGTAGCCTGAACCCTTTCTGGTAAGCTGTCCAGGAAACTTTCTTATGAATTCAAATGAAGTCATATAATCCAGTTTAAAAATATGTATTTACCTATTCCAAGACTACTGAAGTTTCACTTGAAGTTTGGCCAAAGCTTCAAGGCCATTTTGTTGCCCAAACTCTGGACAAGCTGCAAGTTCCAATTCTGAACTAGAACTTGCACCTTTACAAGCCTATTCATTGCAAGATAAAAGTATTCAGCTAAGTAGCTGCATACCTCCTACACAGCACACCTTACAGTGAGTCAACAACGCCAAAATGGTTATGTAATTTAATTACATCTTTGGATAATCTCTTTAAAATCAGGATGCGCTTTTAGAGATTGGAAGCCCCATAAAGCCTTCAAAGCAGTGTCACCAGTCCAACACTCCTTACAAAGATAGCACGCATTGTTTTGTCTTGTAGTACTAAGATGACTTAGAGGTGAAGAATTTCAAAAGAATTTCAGGTATTTTCCATTTTGCATACCTAACTCCAAATCTTTAAAAAAATTTTTAAAAGTATCTATTTCTAGCAAATATTAAATATCCACATTCTCTCAAAATAGAGAAAGTTTAACCCAATACCTGGTTTGTAAACAAAAAAGCTCAACTCTTGCATAACAGTTAGAGCTTATTTTTATGCATGCTTTCTGGTTCAATTTATAAAATCAGTTTTAGAAAAATGCACCTTTTATTGGAAATAGCTAGATTTTTTTTTTTAAATAGTACAAGTACTTATTCCCTAATGCTATCATTATGGAATGCTAAGCTTACTCTGTGAAGAATGCAATCTGGTTAAAATACATCATTATTACAGATAAGGGTGAGCTCTTCCATGTGATCCCAACTAAAACTCTGTTTCAGGTTGCTGACTCAAACCCATTTAATAAAAGATTGTAAAGACTTGATTTATTGCTCAAGTCTCTCTTAATTACAACCTCTGAAAAAAAACAGAATTAATTTGATTTTGACCCTCTATTCTTTTATACACTTCAGTTTCTAAATCAAAAAAATAGACCATTTAAAAAACCACACTTCCCCTAGCAACACGTGAACCACAATGCAGATGACAAGTAAATTCATTAAACTCCATTATTTCAAATTAGGTTGCAGAATCGTAGGAATCGAGGCTATGGCACAGAGATCCCTGCAGTGAGGGCCAGACAAACTGAAGTGCCCACAAAGCATGTTAAAAATAATTCTAGTTCTGGAACTGAGCTAATAAGGAAGCTGCTTTGCATCACAGGTAAGGCAAAATTGCTGACAGTAACACAGTAGTTCCCTCTCCCCCAAACAGTCTGCTATGGATGCCTGCCTCCCTCCCTCACATAATTATGCAGGCACGTTACTTATCCATCAGGAAGATTTACCAAAACCCAAGCAGATCTGAAACAAGGGCTCTGAACCCAGAGAAAGCCCCAGATCTGGCACAAGGAAAGCAGCGGGTGCTTGTGGCTGGGGACGTAGAAGAGGCAGGAATCACCCCAATGGTCATCTGGTTGACTTAACCATAGCAAACTGCACCCTAAAATTCACCTCTGAGAAGACCTACTTAGGTCAAGTACAACATTACGACACTACACAGCTGCACAGGTTCCAGTTTCAAGACCTGTATGGCCAGCTTCATTCTGCTATGCAACAAATTTAAATAAAACGTTTTGTGTGTTGCAGACATAACTTGGCATGTTTACTTTCCAAAGGTAAATAGTAAATTTAAAGGAAAGTCTGAAATTAGTGGATGTAGTGCAGTATTCCCAGAATTCTGGCAAAGTGCTTAATCTGCGTCTTTGCTGAGATTTCTTTCACAAAAGACCTTCCCCCCTACACGTGCACTGTGTGTTATTTCCTCAGGTCAATTTTTGTGCTGCTTATAAAATAAAATGGACAGGGAATTAATCATTTACATGCTTCTATAGAAATCATTACTCTAACTTTCCCTCCCTTAAGAAAAAAAAATAATGAACATCTAAATTTGTCATAAAGTAGCTGTATCCTTAGCACAATTCATTTCTTCATTTTAAATTAAGATGAATGGATCCAGATGGATTGATCTAAGATATTTATTTCAGTTAAGGTATTTACCAGATTTCATAAAGGTATATTATTCATGCGAAAAATGCAACCCACCTCCTCACTTCAGCTCTACAGTTTTCTTCTTCATATGCAATACAATAATCCCATGCTATATCAACTTCCAACACTGTGCACTATTTTTCATCAAAAATTTACAACAGGACATGCTTTTGAAGTTGTTTTTGCTTCACACTATGAGCCTCTCTGAACATTCAGAGAAGCGTTCAGTAATCATTAGTACCATACTTCTCATTAAGGTCTAAATGGTAGGAGAACAATGAGAAGAAAAACATTTCCAAATCACTGCAGAAGAGGACTAATTTTTACAATTACTACTGCAGTTTTGTCCCAAATCAGAACAGCCATTATGCCATCAAGGAAATTCAAGTTTCAGAAAGGAAATTGCATCACTAGCTGAATATGAGTACGTCCAAATAAAAGCAAAGCATTTAATGCATATAAATCTATGTTCATCCACATCCAACAGATCACATTGTATTTTCGTGCATACGGATCCACTTTATTTCATTATGTGAGATCACCTGGAAGATATATGCATAGAAATCTTTCAAACTACATAATGGCATTGGATAGTACAAATCTACAACATAATACGTATGAAAGACATATTTCCACAGCTATTGTATCACTTTATTGTCAACCAGTAACAGCTACAAATCAAACTCATATTTAAAACCTCTCCAATTTTAGACACACCATGCAGCTGTGACAATTGCCTCTCCAACAGGTGTTTTCAGCAGCAATCTAAGGAATTTTGAGATCTGCACAGCTCTGTTTTCATTTATTAATATGCCCTTTCCCATCCTCTCCAGTAAACAGAAACCACATACTTAGGTGATTAACTGATTTATAATCCTCAGAGGTACGGACATTTATGAAGCAAGTCAGGAACTTGGAAGATGGAAACAACACCTGTGAGGCATTTACATTTAGTTCAAAAGTGTTATTCTGCTAAAAAAGCAAGCATTGCAGATTAAAGTGTTTACTATATAGATGGTAACATGACTGCTGTTGATTTTCAAAGCATCTCAGAAACAAAACACTGCACCTAAAAATTCTATGTGCAAGGTCAAGCATCTAAAAAAGAATAAAACTCATACAGGTTACACCCCTTAAGCCAGTCCTTTGTACTTATATGTTACGACACAGAGTATTTTATCCTTATAGAACCCTTTCTGCATTCATAGTTGAAGGCTCATAACTAGGCATCTCGATTTGTGGCTGTAGAGGGTGTGAACTGATTTCTTGCTCCATAAAAACTTTTGTGAATTCAAAAGCGTGATTTCCTTGTGGATTTCCACTACAGCATCTAAGATAAAGAGCAATATACAGCCATAAATGAGCCTGTATAAGCAGGGGTTACAATTCCCATAGCCTTAGCAGTATTCTCCTGCAGTTCTATATGTAATCTGAGTTGGGTCTCTAACAATTGACACACACTCTGTATTTCTCCTGATTTATATGACATATACTTAGTATAACTTTGTGCTGACATACACATGAACAATTTTTTGATAAACATATACAGACACTCCAGAAACCTGTCCCATTACACACTTGTGCTAGTATGAATTAAATTATTCATTCCTGTATTATATTTGTACTCTCCTAGCAACTGACTGCTAGTCAGAGAACTGCATTTTGATCTCTAGCACTGCACACTGCTAAGAAAAAGCACCAACTTGAATCCTCACCTTGAAATCTGGAAACCCAACTACCACATCAGGGCATCAAGATGCAAACCTTCCCCACTCAGCAGCACATTCCCTGGCTTTCCCAAATCCAACTATATGCAGACAAAAGGAAAATAGTGGTTAAAAAGGGCAAGCCCAAAGTGACCTGTAACCCTCCCGTATCCACTCCTCCTTTTGCACTTGTGACTGACTAACTGATTGGGAGGTAATTAACGGCCTCCTCACACTATTACATACCAGTCACAGCTCACTGTTGGTTTTTCCAACTCTTTTGGCAAGGCAGTTCCTTGCCTGTAAGCCGGTGCCTTCTGTGGGATTTGCTGATCCTGGAGAAAGGTGCCTTCACAGTCGCGATGGCCGGGCTGCTCTCCAGCCAGCTCATCGAGAGATCTTAACAGTGAACTCAGCATACCCAAGACTTTCAGCCTAAGGTTTACTTTTCAGTCTCGTAGCCTTTCCCTGGCATAAGCACAAAGTGTTTTCCATACCATCTGCTCATCTATGATATAAGCAGGGTCAGCACAATGTTACATCAAAGTAATTTACACCTATTCATGCTGACTTACCAATAAATAACACATCAGTACTAAGATGAAACTATCTACAGACTTTGAGTTGTACAAGCATTACTGAAAGGCTTCCCTAGCTATACTGCATGTGTAACTGCCAACCACATCATATAATAAAAGGATTTACCAGCTACCATTTGCTCCAGCTACCACTGAAGCATAACACTTAAGGCTAGTTACACTATCATTATGCTGTAGCAGTCCTAGTTTTAAGAACTCAGCTCTACAGTCTTCTAACAGGTTGCTTTTCTATTAAAAAAACCCCACAAAACAAAACGAAAAAAAACCCAACCAAACCCCACTCCCCAAAAAACACCCACCAAACCACCACCAAAAATTGAGAAGTTGTCAATCTTCTCTTGAATAACTGAACCAAAATGCTGTATCAGTTGTGGGGAGAGGGGGCTGGTTTCTTGTGTTTTTAAAACTTGAGTTTCAAAATTCCCTTTCCTTGTGAAATTGCAGGATTTACCACAACAGCCCAGCCTATGAATTCTGCTTTCTGATCAGCCCTACCTGTCATCACCCTTCAATGACATTCACAGGGCATATTTGGATCCTTAGCTGTGGCTCCTGTATGATCCACTCTTGCACTTGCTTCGGAGGGATGCCTGCCTCAGCAGGGTACAAGAGGGAGAGGTTGATGAACAGTCAAGAGAGAGCGCTGCATTAATGCAGGAAAATAAAAGGTCAGAACTCAAGGAGGGACTAATGAAAGGGAACAGGAGGAGTGAGCAATTCATTCTGGGGGAGAACAGACTGTTCACCATTTTATATTTCATGGGAAGCTAGGAAATTTCTCTCAAAATTAAATGATTTTTTTCCAGTACAACAGTACTGGTACACCAATTCCCTCTCAGCAAAAGCAGTACTCTTATAATAAAAAATATGAAACAAAACCCCACTAAATAATTATGTCATCATGCAAAACATTACATTTTGCTGAAACATTTCATTTCCCCTCTACTACAACCCAGAAAAATATTATAAACTGTAAAACAATGCACAATTGAAAATTACAATCTTTTAATTATGGATAAAAGATTGATGTATTCTAGCATTTTCAGGTTTTCCCTACTTCTATTTGCAGCTATTTCTCATATAAAATTGCAAATAAAACAATATTTTGAACATAACAGACTGTATTCTGCCTATTACTGACCAAGGATGAGCAGCTGCTTAAAACAGAGTTTGCATTTATTCATAAAACATTTAAAACAAAAAGTGCTGACAGACCCTTAACAGTCCCCCTAAACACATCTCATATAAATTCATCTGTTTAATAAGAATGTCATCTAATAAGCAGGTCAGAGAACTGCAAAGCAAACAGGGGAGCTCTGCTGCAGCAGCTACTCCCCAGACAATGCTCTCATCACATACAAAATAACCATTACACTATAGATATGGTTATTATCAAATAAGTCATTTTAGCTGTACGTTTTCCAGACAGCGAGTACTGCTATAATTTCTCCTTTAAAAATAAATTAGTTTGTTAAAGCCATACCCTTGAACATGAACACTGCATACCCCTGGACTGTCTGAAAATGGAACCTTCCTTATTATGCATCTGTGATGATTACAGCAAAATAAACCTGTGTACATATGGGAGAAGGGAAGAAGGATGAGAACTATCCCCCAAAAGGGACATAATGATTGACTATCAGTAGTTAGAGTTATGGTCCAAATTATGCTCCCAAAGCACATTCAGCTAAAGTTTTTGGAGGCTTTCAGTTTGGGGTTTAAAAAAAAAAAGTATGAAAAATACTGCTTCTGCTCTGTTCTTATCTGAAAGGGCCCAGGGAAATACTGTGGGCACATCTCCGGCCACAAAGCCACATCGCCAGCCTGGCGGGGATCACTGCCTCAGGCACAACCCGGAGGAACTTCACTAGCCAAATTCATGCCTCCAGCAGCAAGAGCCCCAACACAAATTCTGGCCTACCCGGCAATCAGACTACCATACCCAGCGACAGGCTCCAAGTCTGGGCCTCTGCTGGGTCAGGAGGAGAGAAGGACTCTCCCTAGAGCAAAAATGGGGATTGTGCTTCTGCTTATGGATTTTTTGATCATCTAGGAAGAGATCCTTAGTGAGGTATGGAGCTGCATGAAGGACAGGATAAACTTCTCAAGCTGAGTTTAAATCCCAGTGTCACCTTAACTCTGTGCTCACAGATTTTTGAGTTTAGCATATAGGACATTACAACATGGCCTCTGGCAGACCAGTTTCTATTTGCACAAAGGTCCCGTGCAACCTACGTCTGGCCAACATTAACATGCCTCTGGCCATGCAGAAGACACAACCCAGCTTAACAATCGATCTTATTCCACCTTCTCTCCATGCAAAACAAAGGCTGAAAACCTGGGGGAACACCTTGCTCCCTCCTGCCACCTGTTTAGGGTGGCAGAGGGGACACCATTTCTGGCATATACCCAGGTCTTCCCAAATGCACCAAGAAAAGTACTTCAGCTGGACCCAGGATATTCCTGGGATGAAAGCAAGAGGCACCACACCAAGGGCCAGACAGGTTTTCATAAGGTGTGCCTAGCCCAAATCCAGCCCAACAGGCAACCTTCTCCATCCTAATACCCACTGGACTGCACAGCCCACCACCCTTGTGGGGTACAGAATAGAAAGGGGAACCCACATCATCCTTGCGAGCATCAGCCACAGACACCCTGAGCCAGATAATCCAGCCACAACAGTCAGGAAACAGAAAACAGTAAATGCAGTTTTCACATTAGCAATATTTCTGACCAGAAGAGGCAAAGAAAAAGGCAGAGACTCATGAGAACAGCCAGGCTGCCTGCTTTTGCTCATGAAGACCCCAGGGAGGATGGGGAAGGAGTGTCTGGAAGCTGGAAAGAGTGACCAAGAATCTCAAATGAGGTTTAGGATTTGGAAGGAGCATCCTGGCCGCAACAGCACAAACAAGGCAGACTTGAGAGAGTCGTATCTGCTGAGGCCATGCGCAAGACCATAATATTGTTATTCAGGTAACAGCTTCTTTTAAGCATGTGAGTTTTCAAAACCTGTAAAAACTATATCACAGGTATGGATAACACAAACATAATTTTATCTTTTCTTTTGCATAGTAGGAGAACATCTCAATACCAGTTTAAGACTTTTTGCACATCACATTTGACCATATTTATGGTGCTTACAGGTACACATAAACATTGTAAGACAGGTGACACGTCACAAAGAAAAAATAATTGCATTTCAACAAGTTACTTCTAAGACATTAGAAAACAAACTTTTGGCTGACATAACAGTGGCCTTACTAAGGGAACCCAAATAGTTTTAAACAAACAATAAAGTTTCAGTCACTGCTGCCACTCGTGGCTGATGCTGCATCATTCTAAACAGCAAAGGTTTGCAAAGTTGCAAGTGTTCACATAAATACTGCAAAACTTTGCCATCTTGAATTACTTTTCAAAGTCTTGATATTTTTGTTCTTTCTTCTCTTTGGTATCTGCCAACTCTATCAAATTGTCTGAATCTTCTGCAGCTATGAAATTCTTTGCTACCTCTACTGCCCATTACCAAAAATAGTCCTGAATCCATCAGCTTTCCACACCACATTATGTTATTGCTCCTTATTCACTGATTTTCTTCCATTCTATGACAACTAATTTTAGCAGGAAAAGGTACACGGCTGAATATATGGCAGATTAACTAGTATTTCTAGCTGTCTCAGACTAGTCTCAGGAAAGACAATGTCTTTGGATTTCCTTTCCAGCATGCATAATGCCACTACGTCTGATAAATCAATTATCTCAAAGGAACAAAAAGAGAATGTATATCAAGCATTTCAAATCCAGTACTAAAATGTACTAAGCCATGTTATTGTTACTCAAGCTCACCTCAGAATAAGCAAGTATTTTTAAGAGACTAAAACTTGTTAGAGTAGCGAATTCACCTCTGTAATGTTTCTGCTTACCAGTTTCACATTGTCTGCCACTGAAATAACAATGGACACACAAAGGCAGCTATTAGGTAATTCTGGAGTAGAACTTGGCATCTGGCTTAATCCATTAAATCAGAATTTCCTGTAGTATCGATGGAGCTGCCTTTATGGCACCTACCCACAACTCCACATACCACATTGGCACCAACCACTGACAGATCGCATTGCTACTTAAGTAACTGTATTTTGTGCAGAATCACAGATTATGTTGCTCCAGTTATGCTTCTCTTTGCAGTAGTTTCAGTCGCGACCCTGACATTGTGGGGCTGTCAGTCGAGGCTGTCCAGCTGACAGCTCTGGAGTGCTAGCACCTTTCATCCTAATGTAGCAACCTAGAAAATGCATCAGGCAAAACAAATAGAAATGGGATTTAGAGATTAGCCAATTCATCCAGCTGCTGTTGAACCGCTGCTCGTTAGGGCAAGACAACGATAACAGACTAAACCTATTTAAACAGGCATAGTGATTAATAGAGATAGCCAGACATCTTAACCTGCTATGCCTGCCTACTGGCTTTATTCAGCACTGGTGACAAATAGACTGTTGACTGCTCAGAAGTATCAGGTGAGAGTTATTAAAATACAAACAATCACATCAGCCCATCACAAAATATTTTGCTTTTTTGACTGATAGGAAAAAGAAACAACCAAACAAACAACCGAATTCTCGCAAAACCTACAGAACAAGAGCAATGTCCATGCAAGTGCTGTCTCTTATGGCCTTTTCTGACACATTCTTTCGTAAGGTCTCACTTTAGACAGAAAATTTAATTTACTATATTTTCATGCTTCATATTCTCCAAGAATAAGGCCTCAAAAGGATATGGAAGAATCAGGAAAAGAAAGTTTCTTCTTATTATGTGTCTCCATCTTGGATATGATGTTCCAGACCTCTGCCACTGAAGCTAACTCACTCCTCAAGTAAACCAAGACTTTTAGCCCTTTCCTCACACAAGCACTCTTGACGCAAATGAGCAAACAGTGACTCATGGAATAAAATTAGGGACCAACTCTATACATTATTTTTCCCCAAGAGTGTTGTACTTTTTCCCCATAAAAAAGGCAAGTTTCCCATTTTAAAAGTAAATATTATTTTCCAAAGATGAAAATAAAATATTTGCTATATTTTTAAACCATACTAAATTATGGATTGATTCAAATATAAAATAATATAAAAGTCAAAGCATGCCTACAGCAAATAGTATTCACATGTTATTTCTGAATATATACAAGAACCCTTATTAAGTACTTTTTTTTTTTTTACTGTTTTCTCTTTGAAATTACTGGTGAGGTGTAGCTTTACCAAAACATTACATATCTCTCAGGTTCATATAAGCTTCTAGAAACCCCTAAGCTACTAATATACCCCGACACTTGACTCAGAACTCAAGACCTACCACAGAAAGATGTGGGGAGGGCTCATTCGAATCTGAAGAACAAATATTTGAGATTAATACTAATTTGGGTTAGTAACAGATCTGGGGATGGAAGCGGAGGTATAAGGAGTGTCAATGGAAACAAGGTCCAAGGTTTCTCTGTAGGGGTCTGGTAAGCTAAACGATTTCTGTGCTTTTGACCTAACTGGGTCTGGCTGCTGCAGAAGACAATATGCAAGTTAATCTGAGTACCTGGCCCTACAGAAACAGCTTCTTTATCCCAGTCTTGATGAAGCAAAAATAAAAGTTATTTGCACTGGCTCCACATCTCTCCACCATCATGCTTTCTCCATAGCTGTCCTTTTCAGAAAAGTACCCAGAGTCATGTCTTCTCCTCACCCAACTCTGAGGCTCCTTTGATTTGCCTAGGAGATCTCTCAGCCATGGAAGCAAAACTGAATTTCACTTCTGGTGACACCCTGGGAAGGAAGGGTGAGAGGGTGTGTACGGGAAGGAGAGCTGGGGAGAACCAAGGTGTCCCCAGCCTTTTACCATCTTTGGGATTCTCTTACTTATTCCTCCCTCTCTTACATGCCTCCAGGCTCTCTCCACAATCCCAAAGCATCTCTTTTCCCCCATTCAGCATCCTTTCAGTATCCCCACACTCAGTTTACCAATAAAAAAAAAAAAAATTCAGCTTCCCTTCCCTCGAGCAGCAACTGCTGCTCACACAGAGCATCCCAGGCTATGGCAAGCAGAAAAGCTGTCAGGTCACAGTCAGACTCCGCTCCGATACGGTGATGTCAGCATGGCTGGACACAGAAAACCAACACTGAGCTGAAGAGCTCCAGAGAACAGAGCTTACTCTGGCCCAGCTGAAAGAAGAGAAAACCACTACTTTTGCTGACCCTGTCCCCCACAACAAAGCTGCCATACGGAGAGGCTCAAGTCAGAATATCTCCTCATCATCATCTTCTCAGCCTTGCCAGAAAGATCTGCATTCTTCAGTTGAGTCTGAAGTTGATTCAGATATTGTTAACAGCAAAAGACGAAATTATGAGTTGTTAAAGCCCCACTCAGATTCTCTTCTACCTTTCGTAAAAATGGCCACCAATCAATACTCTTCGCAGTTTCTGCAAGTGCAATTGTGCAAGACGTTTCTGAGATGCTGCTCACAGGGAGAGTTAAGCCACTCGGCGCACGGTGCTCACAGACCTCTGCAGAGCGTGGATCCAGCCGTGCAGACAGCACGGCTCACGGGCACAGACAGTAAACAAGTAGAAATAAATCAATCTGTTCCCCCATAAAATTGTTGCCACTTGAACTGCAGTATCTCCCACACTGATATGGTAGATAATTCTGTTTCATCTTGATTACAACCAGTATTAACACCCAAAGCAATAAAATCTTTCACATTCTCATTTTATTCAAGCCAAAGGACAACTCTGCTGCAGTGACATATGGCTCTGCTCCTCTGCAAGTACGTTAGACTGCCTACAAAACCTCCTTATCTAGCAAAGGATAATGCTTTTTAAAAATCAATGACCTGCATTAATTTGTATTTTCCACCAAGAAAATCTTACATATCATCATAATCATCTTTCTATACAAGAGATAGATGAGTTCTCACATTGTTTGCATTTTTTTTTCCTCCTTTAATGGAGTGGTTTTAGACTGTGTCATTGATTATATAGCCATAACATGCAATTGTTTCCAGCAAAAGAGTCAGCTTGGTGTTCACAGACTGCAGAGCAGCTCCTGCCTAGTTGAAACAACATACAGTCTAGGGGATATGAACTGAGGATGGGACTAAGTTTTGCAGCACTTTGAAAACAAGAGGCAGTTCATAGCCAATTACTTATGTACAATTTGCAACCTCAGGGGATTTGGCATTATCCCTGGATTTTAATTTTTTTTTTAATCCAAAAGCTTTCTCTGTAGCATATGTACTGACATCCAAGTGAGCATCCCAAACTCCATGCAACGGGATTAAATCCCCTCCTGCTCTTCTCCTGGCTGCATGATTTCTGTCCATGTTACTGTAAGATGACTAGCTGCCATGGGGAGGGCAGATATTATCCCAGGTCACTGTTCTGGGAGCAAGAACTAACATTTCCACCTCTGTGAGGCAGACAGGGACCCAGAACCATGGTCCTCAATGTCCTGTAAGAGACATCTATAAATAGCTCCTTGTAAGACTTCCTTGTGAGAATGGAACAGACTTATATTTTCATGTGGTTAGAAAGTATTTCTCTGCTTGAAGATGCAGGTTCAAATAACGAGAGCTGCAGCTCCATAGAAGTTATTACACCTGATGTACAAGCACTGGCTCATAAAAAAAACAGACACAAAAAGGTAGTATGCCTCCTTTCCCATCTAAACCTATACTTCTGAAAACAGCTGATTTCAGACCAAGAAAATTCTGTTTATTTATTGTTTTTAACAAGAAGTCTTCTGCCTGTGCCAACAACTTCTTAATAGTAAACAGGATGCAAACTGCATGACATACAGGAACAGATTTTGTTTAGCAAATGCTTAATGTCATTGTCATGGTTTCTAAAAAGGCAGCTTGTAATGGCACCAAAATTTGCACTTACTGCAGCTTAATTAAAAAACACCCGTTTCCCATTTATATCTAATGTAGAGACATTCAGATTAAAAGAGGGAAATATTTACTCATGTACTACTGTGTGCGAATGAAACGTATGATAAAAAAACCCTAGCCCTAGAATTCTGAACTATCATTTCCTTTGGTCTATGATGAAATAATGTAGTCACTCCCCCCATAACTGGGGAGAAATCATAAAGTATTATTTGAGCAAGCTGATCTGCATTTGTGGGATACTTGTTTAAGCAAAGCGGGAAGGAACCATTGCATTAACTTCACAAGCCCCAGCAGCCCTGGGAAAGTATGTATCATGGTCCAACCCCAGCCAGCAACTGAGAACTACACAGCTACTCACTCACTCCTCCCCCGCCAGCAGGATGAGGGGAAGAGAATTGGAAGGGAAAAGTGAGAAAACTCATGGGTTAAGAACAGTTTAATAATTGAAATAAAATAATAATGAATTGTAATAAAAAAACAAACAAAGAAAGATAAATAAAACCCAAGAAAGACAACTGATGCAAACAAAAACAATTGCTCACCACCAACCAATTGATACCCAGCCAGTCCCCAAGCAGCATCCACCCTGCCAACTTTCCTCCTAGTTTGTTGCTGAGCATGACACCATATAGTCTGGGGTATCCCTGTGGTCAGTGGGGTCAGCTGTCCCGGCTGTGTCCCCTCCCAACTCCTTGTGCCCCCCCAGCCTCCTCGCTGGTGGGGTGGGGTGAGGAGCAGAAAAAGCCTTGGCTCTGGGTAAGACCTGCTCAGCAGTAACGAAAACATCCCGGAATTATCAACACTGTTTTCAGCACAGATCTATCCAAAACATAGCCCCATACTAGCTACTGTGGAGAAAATTAACTCTACTCCAGCCAAAATCAGCACAGTATGGCATCTCCAGAACTGAGAGTTTTAGTTAATGTGTGTTGGCCAAGAGATGCCTGGGTATAGAAAAAGAATTGTGGTAGACTGATTCTTTCTACAGATTTTTGAGGTAGAGTAACCTGTTTGAAGGTGCAGCTGCCTTCCATTCTAAAATATGCTATTAACCTCTATCCCAGTCATAACTTATTTTCCATTACCATGCCAACAAAATACATTGAAAGCTATAAAAAACTTTTCTTGGCATCATTTGTGGAAGGTGATATTTCATGAAACAACAAAATCATTTTACCCCGCAATGACCTAATTCCTTGGGGCTTGGGGGGGGGGGGGGGAGACTTTTGGGGGCTAGTATAAATCTCTTTTTTGATAATTTGAAATAAAACCCAGCAAGAAGTCATGACTTCTAATCAGCAATGCATTAGATCTAGAGACATGAAATGGGCACTAACTGGCTGATTACCTTTTTAGTGAACATGGATTTATAGTTTGTACTGCAATGTTAAACATGTCCATCAACCCTTTGCCACTAAGTACTCCACCCTCCAGTGAAATAGTGCTAAAAAAGGGATTCTTTTCTGCCCAAAATCCTTTCAGATGTTTCCATTTCTTCAGTTATAATAATTTCTGACTCAAATGTTTGCATGGGTGAGCTCTAACTGAAGGAGCAGAAAGACTACCCCTTGGGCTTTCAAGGCAAAGGCAGTGACCCTATTTAAAACAGTGGCTGATCTACTAAAAGAAAAGGAAACATTCGTATTAGACTCAATTTCAAACATTTTCTACAAAAATATTGAGTGGATCTTTGGAATCTAAAGTTAAATTTACCATAACAAAATTGAAGCAAATAAAAAGAATTTGAGACATAGAATACAACTGGTATTTAACTGTGTATCAGTATTACATTATCTTATGTTTTGTTGAACATATTGGTCCATTTTTATGCAAACATTATTCACAGAAATTTTTGAACTAAGTAAAATATAAGTGGAAGACTTAAAGAGATTGCCTCTTTTAAGAATCGAATATTTAGAACACAATCATTCAAAGACATGTAAGACATCAAAATTATAGGTGAAAATTCAAGAGGAAACTTTTCTAACAGCTACTGTCAGTGAAAGAACAGTTTGTTCCATTAAATTACCCAGCATAAGGCATCAGCAAAATTGCATTAAAATGAAGGCAGGCTGTCAGTAAAGTAGGAACTCTTAATTATTGTAGAAGTCTAGTAAATCTTTACATCTCAAACTTGGAAGTTAAACATTGGAGGGAAATGAAACAACATCCTAGAAAGAGAGGTGAAATCAGAAGACTAACAGGAGACTACCATAACTTGGAAAGGTTTGGGGGTTTGGTTTTTGTTGTTGATTTTTGTTGTTTGGTTTTTTGGTTTTGGGTTGGGTTTTTTTTTGGTTTTTTTTTTTAGTTGTTTTGTTTTTTACATCACAATAAACACAAGAAGCAGTCAAGTTCATTATGTAAAGGTAGAAAATGAATTAAAATTTAAAAACAAAACAAACACCACCACCCCCCTGAGAAACGACTCCACCTCCAAAGGAAATGAATTGATTTAATTTTGGAAATACACAAGCCATGTAACTGCTTCCACTGTGATTGGGTATTGCAGGTTGTCTTCTGTAAGTGTCCAATAAACTATGAAACTATTGCAATCATACCATCAAAATGTCCATCCATCTAATTGTCAATCTACCCCTAATACCCTTTTTATCTGAATTTCACAGGAATAGAGATACAGCAGCATGATGCAGAATCAAGAGAGAAGACAATGAAAAAAAATCAGGACAGGACAATAAAAAAATCTGAAGGAAGGTCTCATTAGTTTTCAACTCTACCCTCTCCCCGCCCCCCCCCCCCCCCCCCCCCCCGGGCACATTATACAGTTTCTGGTTGGATAATATCTCTCTCTCTCATCCATTATAGAGAACGAATCAATTACAGCCCAATACCAAGTAGAGAAAGCTAACAAAAGACATTCTTGCCATTGAAAAATTGCATAGTGTGGAACTGTTCACAGTCATACCTGTCCTGTTACTTCCAGGAAAAAACAACGAAGGTATAGTCTAATCTCCAAAAGAGCCAGTGAGAAAATGCAGCTGAAAGACTAAATACAATCCTAAAAGGACTAAGATTAAATAGAATAAGTTAGGCACACGTTTTCAACCTTATCATAATATTGCAAATTCACCATTAACACAAATGTCCGCTGCATTACATTAAAAACCAAAATATTTTCCTTTTGACATACTCCTTTCCTTGAAGAGTTTAGAGTCCAAATGTTAAATGTTGTATTCCCTTACATCCACCACTGTTACCAAACTTCTTAAATCATGCCAATCCTACCTTGGGGCCAATAGAGGAACATTCTGACACAGCAGCAAAAGCAACCAAATATTTCTCAACTTACGCAGAGCAGAAGCCAAAGCTATTTAAGTAAAGGACAAATTACAATAAATAGTTTGGGAACAAAAAAAAAATATATTGTTCTGTCTACCTCTAGAGCAACTTTTGTTGCTGTTGCCATGGAGGTTGTAGGGCATGAAAGAAAACTGTTAAATTAAAGGCTCGGAATGGCTTATAATTGAGAATGACTTCTCATTAGCAGTTCTTTACCTGTTAATCAACAGTACTATGATTAGTTCACTTTCAGATTGTTCTTACTTATTAAGTGAGGCCATAGAACAAAAAAGCCTCTCACTGTTCTTTATTACAGAGCACTTATTCTAAGCATTAGAATAGAGAGAAGGTATGTATTTTCCAGCTCTCTTTAGATGAATGTTCTACTTTGGAACCAATCCAGTCCAAATTAAGGTACACAACTTGGAATAAGACTTCTATATTCTTTACTTAAAAATAAAAAAAGGAAGAGAAAATGTTGTATCTGTTTAGTTCATCTGTTCAGAACAGTCATAGTCATGGAAAGTTATTTTCATACATTATATATTTACATTTGTATTGTGCATATTAATTTGCATCTCATTTAGAATATTATAAATAATTCCCTCCTCCTTAGCTTCTTACATGACATCATGAATGTTAATTATTATTGAATATGTTTTCACATACAAGTTATCTTCACACAAAAAAAGTCACTGTGCCTTGCAGAAACTGCAATCAGAGTTTTGCTCTGCTGAGGCAGATATGCTTTCAGGTGATCCAAGTCATAAGGTTTTGCCACTCTCATATTCTTTGAGAAGTTACTTAGCCAGGACCACAACATTTCCCCCCTGCAAGCCATAACTAATTTTTTCCCCACATTATGTTTACTGTCTAAAGGCAGAGTGAGAGTCAAAAACCTATTAGTGCTTGTTAAATGCTATAAAGTCAGCAAGAAAGAGGTGTTCATTAAATGATTATTGCAATGCAACAGCAGTCAACCGATGCACAGTCTGGCCAGCAAACAGGGAGAAGGATTTTTGACAGAACTTTTGAAGAAAAAAAAAAGGGGGGGGAGGTATGGCATCTTAAGCACAGAGAAACTTGTAACTGTAAAGAAACATCCAAAAGGATGTTATTCAGAAGACGTTTAAGAAATCTACATCTTTGCCTCCCACACACACAAGAAAACACAGGGTGAATAGTCAAGCGTCATTCATTAATGGTCTTGTAAGATTGGTACATTATGAAAATATATAGTCTGATTCATGATCCCATATTTTAAGCATACGTACTATTAGACAGTGTTACTGAAGTTTTCAAAAAGAAAGATACAAGCAGCAAGATTATTTTAAAAAGCATACAATTTTTCTCAGGCAGGAAATGTGTTCAAAGTTTTCTAGTCTATCCTCTTTTAGACACTCCTGTTAATGCCTCTGTTAATTACCAAAGTACCCTGATAATTAATGATAATAATTAATCTGATTGACCCAGTTAACCACCACTGCACTGAGACAATATTCACTTATTGATATTCAGAGAGACGAAGGCAAATATCACAGTTTCACATCTAACAAATATTAGGTGAAGCCCAAAATAAGCAAGCTGAGCCAAAGTTATGCACTTCATTTTTGGAGTTACACCTTCGTAAGTAATCAACATGCTAAGCAGAAGATACACCAGGAAAAAAAAATTTTAAAGGGTATCTCATTCAAATCTGGAGTTGCCCAATAATCACAATATGGCTGTGTAGCTGTCACTGCCAACTCACCAATTTCACATCTCCTTTGTTTTTACTATTTTTATTACTATTCTTTTTTCATAAATATGTTTATGCAGGTTTTTTGTTGTGGTGTGTTTGGGGTTTTTTTTTAGTAGAGGTGAACAATTTAAAGAAAAAAATGTGGATATTATTCTTTTTTTCCAGAGCCACAACACAAACACCTTAATCATGAAGTAAACTACAACACTTCTGAACACCCCTTGACACAAGAAGGGGAGAAAGTATGATGGATTTTCAGCAGACACACACTGCTGCAGTGTCACTCCAAACCAGGATTCATTTGCTTTCCACCTCATTGCCAGAACATGATCCCTTGGTGTTCTCCTCTTCTCCACAGACCACGCTGTCCTTTTCAGCCTCTTGTGTTTCATGATTCATCAGGCACAAATTTTACTGACACTCCCTAATGCCTTTTTTCAAATGGGCTGTACTTTTCCATGGTCTCCCAAATGTTACAGGTTGAGGTTGGTTTTTTGTTTGTTTTTTTTTTTTTTAATTTTTTGAGTGCAATAAAATAATGAAATAGGGAACAACTCTGAACATGTCCAACAAATCTACCAACAGCTGCTACATAGCTTACCCAGAAAGAGTTAACAAAAGGATCCACCACACTAATAAGATACACAATACAGACAATCTCTCAAATACCTGAATATATTTTAATGAAACTTTTGATATGCTTGTGTAACATACATTTTCAAAGTCACCCTAAGTTGTATGTATCCTGCCTAGTACAAGTTCCAAAAAGCAGCAGACAAATAGGATTTGGTTGTTTTTTTTCTAATAAACACACACACAGGTCTTGTAAGAGTGACAGCTTCATATCAACTCAAATATTCAATAGAGAAATACTGATTATTTAAAAAGAAAAAAGGCAGGCAGATAAAAAAATTCCAGAACTTCAAACCTACCTACTATCAGATCATTACATTAGATTTTGGAGACTCATCCACCTTATCACTGCAAATACATAGTTTGGGTAAAAGAGAGAGATACTAGATAATTAAGTTTACTCTCCAATGATCTAGGCCCCTCCTGCCCCCCCTCCCCCAACCTACAGGGGGAGGTGGAGTCTTTTAACCAAACTTCTTGAATCAAACACCAAAATCCCCCCCAAAATCACTCACACATACACTGGTTAAGCAGTTTTACTTGCAGTGCTTGCCCTGGTTCTGTGAAACCCAATACTGATATTTGGAACAAAAAATACACTACCACAAGTCACAACGCTAAGATAGAAATTAAAGTTTCCATGTGACAGCACAGCAGCATTCTCACCTGACCTGTAAGAAAAAGGAGGTCTGTCCACAAGAAATAAGACTGTGCAACACTCAGCAACTCTAAGACTTATTTCCTAGCACAGGACACAGAAATATAAAGGATTACCCATGGCTGGTGGTAGATTTATGGTTGTACATACTTGCCTCTCACCTGGTGCTGAACAGCAGGCTATCAGTGAAGTCCGAGTGATGGTTTTGTTCCCTGCAAGAGCTACAACTTGAGATTCTCCACAAGAAACCCCACAATAAGTGACAGCTGGGATGATGGATAACCATATTCGCATTATCAAGCTAAGCATCTTTTTCTAATGAGAAGATTGTAACTTCACCTTTCATCACTACTTCAGTTTTAATGCCAGTTGTGCTAGACAATTCTACCCCACCATCACACAGGTAGCTGGTTTAGCACCACATTGAGACAAACACAAGACACAAATAGATAGCTTGGAAGATAGATAGGCCTTTTCTTCAGAACGGAGAAAAAAGCACCACACTATTGCAAGGTAAAGCAGATTAAGTCATCACTGCACTGGCATTTTTAACCTCATGGTAAACTCAAATGTTATTTTTTCCATAGTGTTTTTACCTCATACAACTCAGAAACACTCACTACCAATGTTCACAGTGTTAGTGAACACAGTGTATCTGCTGAGCTGGTACAATTTATTTGCAAAGCAGCTGCAGGGTTGGGCAGACTAGAGCTGAGAAATCCTCAAATTCATCCAGTCACAATGACTTGCTCCCTTTCATTGTGTTATCACCATTGGTAATAGAAGTTGTGTTGCGACATCTCTTCTGCTCATTAAGCCTGAGAAGCTCTGACACTGTTATTAATACAGGTGTCTTTAGACCTTCATAAGACAAAAGGAAGTGAGAGGTAACGTGAGGGAGTACGTAGGCTAGTGGGAACCTGAAGTCTTCTTCCCAAAGTCCATATCATTTACTTGCTCCTATTACACGACTCTATCACATAATCTAATGGAGAACAAGTGTGTGGAAAAAAAACAAGCAAATTTTAATCTTGGTATTTATTTCCACACAATTATTTTAAAAGGTGTGTATGAACTCTTTAAGAAATGTAAAATATTCCTAATAACTAAGGCACCATACTCATAACCACAGATTTTCATTTAGGTGAATATTTTAGGAATATTTAGGTGTTAACTTACCCTTGATTTCAGTTGAATGAAGTGTATAAATACTTCTGAAGGTGTGGGTTTTCAGAATACCATTATACAATGGTAGATTTTAAAGTTTACTCATTCTTGAGTATCACACCAGATTGACATTCTTCTGACACACATATTCAAAGCATATTTTAAAAAATTAAGTCTCTGACCAAAAAAAAAAATCCCATAATCTTCTTGAACTCGTATGGAAGAACCATAGAAAGGAAATCCTTGTATTTAAATAATTGGTCAGGTTTTTACTCCAAACATACATGTATTCCCATTTACTTCATAATTCAGGTTAGAAATGACAAAATCAGGTTTACCTCATAGGGTGGTATTAGGGCTTCAGTTATTTGTGAAGAATTCCCACATCCTTGGAAAGCACAGAAATTCTCTGTACACACAATAAAGCAACAGTATGTAGAGGTACCACTTAGCGTTACTCCGCACAAGTCTGAATTTAGTTATAACAAGTGCTGATGCCTACTGAAAAGCTTCAGAAAGCTTAGGCACAGATTTGTAGTGTCATTTGACAAAAATTCAACAGCCTTTGTAAGAGCAGTGCCTTGCAAATGCAGATGTAGCTGCAGACATCTGTTAGCTAAACAATGCTGAGGTGCATCTCCCTCTGTAATGCCATCCTACTAGGCAATGATCTGGAAAACCTCAAAGTGTAACACATTAAGTTCAAGAAACCATTTCAGGGATCCTGACTCCCCTCCCTTATCATCTGTAGCACATGTTTACCATTTATGGCTCACCACCAGCACATGCAATCACTTATATTCCAAATGTTCAAGGGGCTCTGTAGCTGAGGAAGAAAGTACATTAATATTCTGAACTATCTGGAGACGTGCAAACTTGGAAAGTCTTATGACTTTGTACTGCAATGCTTGGACACCTTTGACACACCATGCTAACCTAAGTCCCTCCTAACAAGTGCAGCTTGCATACATAAAGCAATATTGATTCAGCTGTGCATAGCTGTTTATACAGCCTTTCAGGAGCACAGCATCTTCAAACACTACTGCAGACATTAGACCGTGTCTTCCTAGAAGTTTAGTGGTTGTCAGTGAGGCTTGACTTAATGATGCACACTGCACCAATGACTGTATTTAATTAACTTTTTTGGTTGGCCTCACAGAGCTGTTTTCTACAATCTGATCTTGTCCGCATGAACCCTGTTATGATTTCATGCAGGAAGGAGGCTTGCAGCCACAACATCCTTCATAAATAAAACTGCCCTGATTTATAAAGGCTCTGTTGATAAGGAGGAAAGATATCATGGTATCCACTCATGGATAAAGCACAGCACAAAGCTTCTTTCTGAAGCAAAATATCTGGAGATTAAACCTAAAGGAAAGAATGCCATCCTTCTAAATGAGCAGTTCAAACAGTTTAATAAAGGGAGGAATGAGGACAATAAAGGATGGTTATTTTGAAATGAAAGCTTTTATCTATACCACATGGTGTCTTTCCCAGTGGCACTACCAGAATTCAATAGCATGGTTTCATAAGAGAGGATAAGAACTAGCTTTGCTGCTTTCAGGAGACAGTTTGTTTAAGCCTTCCAACAAGGAAGCTACAGGAGCTGATGTTTTACATGAACCGCTTTACTTATAACTTAAAATGCAAAACAGAACATGACATATACCCACTTATCTAACTGTACTAGGTTTCATATATAAATACAAGGAGTGTTCAAGGATAAGTGAAGGACCTCCATCTCAGAGATTGTCTAAAAATTCCTTCTTGACACTTCTTTTTCTTTCCTTTTCATACAAACACATTCTAGGCATAATGGTTAAGAAAATGAAAATACACACACATGCAAATTCATTTGCTTAAGCTTCTAACCCAGACAGCAAAACTTATGTGAACATGTGAATGCCATATCCTTCTTTACCCACAGCTGAGCCACTACACATACCCTCATTTCAAATCCTCTCTTATATTGTTCTTTTTCCTTCTATATATCCTGTTTAATTAAGATGATGTTATTTGCTTCCTTTGGCATCTGTAGCAGTTTATCAGCACTTCTTGAGAAGCAAGCATTTCCAAGCTTATAGCATGACAGATTATTTTCTATTAGGGTCTGCAGCTCATAAGCATATCCACCTTTCATATCAAGCTTTTTAGATGCAAGCTTCAAGCATTTTAGATGGGTGAAAATATCAGTTCCTCCAACTGTAGAATAAGTAATGATGTACCAGAAGTGAAATAAATGACCCTTAAGCCACTTTACCCTGCAAAGTTCTAGCTTTGCTAAGGAAGAGTCCAGGAAAACGAACTCTTTTTGCCTGGCTTATCCTTATGCCATTAAAATAAACATGACACAATATGTCCCCTTTTTAACCACTTGATGAGTCAGTGCAGCTCAGGAAACTGATAAAAGGTTTATGGAAATAAATTAATATTGCATGAATGCTGCTGGAGCTATTAAACAAACATAAGTGAGAACCCATCACTGAAGCCAAGAGACATTTATATGATGAAGGAAAGTGGCAGAAAAGTCAACAATCATTATTACAGCAGGTTCTTTGCCCTGTGAAAATGGCATATGACCTAAACAGATGTAAGCAATGTAACCGATACAGTTATGCTGTTTATATCAGATCTTACAAATGAATTACATTGCTTTTAACAATAAAAGAAATTTCTTTTAACTTTCCTTTTTTATTTATACAAATGAACATTTATCAAAGTCTTTCACTCAATCTCTTCTTCAAAATAAATAAGAATAGTATTTCTTTGAAAGTTATGAAACAGCTCAGTAATTGGTGTTTTGGTTATCTTTTCACAAGCCTGATGCATGACAGGTACCTGAAGTCTCCAGCTGATGACATAACATGAGATAGCAAATACTGTGACTTATGTCTTCAATAGACAAACCCAGTTTCATTTTTGAAAACACAATCAGTTCAGTTACCTTTGCTGGAGGCCAAGAGAAAGATCAAAATTATCAGCCTTCCTGCAGGAGTCAGACTCAGATCTGCAGATCACAAATGCTTCAAAGATGCTACCCAAAAGTAGCTGCTGTTTCTTACCCACACTCACAATGTACTTCAGAAATATGCACTTGTGTGACAAGAAGGGAGGCAAACCTTTCCATGACCTGGCAATACACAAAGAAAGCTCTGCTCCTGAGCATGGTGACCTACACAGACTTAAGTTCCTGAGCTTTCAATCCAGCAAAGCACTTGTATTTTAATATATCAGGATTTCTGAAGAACTTCAGAGATACAGTTGAACCAGAAGCAGTTTGGACAGGAAAAATGGGAAGGACTGCTCATAAGCAAGTGGCCCTCTACTTTTCTGGTACATATAAAAAGTAAATTCTGATGGTATTTTAGTACTTCAAAGTATGATCTTCCAAAGATCCTGTGAATTTTCTCAAGAATGATGTATTTTTACTTGCCTCAAGGACAGCATTTAAAACCCACTCTAGACAACATTTGTCCAGTTATGGACAAAAAAAAGAAATACTTTGCAGTGACCTTAAACACATTAACAGATTCCCTGCATGTATTTTTTTTAATTAAGATCATCCATTAGGAACTATCACTGATTGACTAGCTTGTTATTGACCTTCCTTTAAGTTAGTTATGCCAAAATAAGAGTAGATCTACAGAAAAGGTCCATTCTGAATTCAAAGATACAGTTTCCACAGTTTAATTTTGATGTTAAAGAAAGTCACGTTGAGTTTTTAGAAAGCACATCTTCAATTAAGAAAACAAGTAAATCAAGAAGCTATGTTCCTATAAAGGTTACTTCATCTCTCTTGAAGACTTTTTGCTATCGTTTAAAGTACATACATTTCTTTACTATCATCTCTTGCATAGATTCCTCATTATACACTGTCTGCCAGATATAATAGTGGCCTATTATAAAACCCCATCACATATACTTGCATTGGGGAAGACTACAGCTAGGCACTGAATATCATTGGTAGTCAGCAAAATGTACCACTGTAGAAAAGTGCCACTAATATTCCTGGTGTCAGTCAAGGAAATTCACAATGCAGAGTTTTTGCAATTATTGAAACTTCAAATGACAGTTTCACACAAGAATTACCTTTGGAGATGTTAACAAATGCACTGTTTCTAACCTTCTACCTATTTTAATTCTTCCCAACTCCTCAACCATAGTTCTGTCTTTTATTTCCTCTCCTGTGTGCATTTGTCTGATGTTCAGCAATACTGGAAAATTAATCTCATTTCATCTTAGATGCTTAATTAGGATATTAATAAAGTTTATCAATTAATAGACCCATATTATTGGCTCCTGTGTTTGATGGAGAACAAAACTACTTCTTTATGCCATACATTCACGAAGAGAAATTTCATATATAATACTTAATTTTAAAAAAGCCAAATTATTGATCTACGTATTTTACAACAGTAATTGCTTCAAAAGATCGATCTTTAAACATGGTCCTTCCTTCATCAGAACTTAAATGATTTCATATAGCACTTTAACAATCTTTGCCTATTGTCAGAAAAAGTCTTTCCTACTATTCCATTAGACTCATTCATACATTTGTGTTGGCTTTTTTGACTTACTGAAAAGAAATTGTGAAGGAGAGCCGAAGAAAGCTGCTTCTGCATAGTTCAAGTAAAATCACAGAAAAAGGAAGCAGCATAATCAAGAGCAATGGTACTCTTCCTTTGAGACCTTTCTTACTATAAAAAATAACAACCTTTTGAAGAAAAGGAGACTGATAATTACTTATACTCCTCTGAAAAGACGAACAACCTGAAGATAACAAAACAGTTATTTGCACCCTGTATTAAGGCAAATTAAATGTTAACATATTTCAGTGTTTCATTTAATTACAATCTATTTCTCATAAAAGGAGATTATGTTGTTCAAGGTTGAGAGAATATTTATATATTTTTTAAATCCATTAAGTTTCCCCTAACTGCTGACCAGAATAGTCATACCTGGTAGTTTGGTTTGGATTTCTCTTTTGTTTGTTTTGGTTTGGTTTTTCTCCCCTTTTTGCTCTCCTTCTCATTCATATATAGATTTGGCTTATTGAATCAACCACACAGCAATTACACAGCAGAGGACACAGTAGCCAAACAAAACATTGAAGACTTACCATTTACACAGATCTCAAAAGATTTGCAAAGGTCATCTTCAAACAGGCAGCCTAAAAACACAGTAGAAATGCAAAAATTAATACAGGTTTCAAACTGTGGATAATTAGTGCAGACTGAAGACCTCTCAGGCTATTAAATGCTCAGCAAGAGTCAGACATTTGGTTGGCCTTTGGAGTCTAAATTGGGCAGTACAGAAGGTCAAGAACATGCAAAGAGGTCTGGTTAGCCAGTACATCTTACTAAGTGGTTATGTCCAGAATAACCTCCGATGTTTTTCTTCCTCCTCATTCCTCTACTGAGGGTTCAGTTTTCTCCATGCATGTCTCTCGTTTAGTAGTTTGAGGAACTGTACATTTTCTCAATTTTGAATATGTTTTTATACCACAGCACAGTAATGCGGCAATACACTACAAAAGTATACACCAAGAAATCAGGAGTTTCCTAAAGAGATTTCTACTTCAATGAGACAAGCCTAGGAATCAGGTGTAAATTGCTCAAAATAGGCTTGGATTTAGTAACTGCAACCATAGACCACACCTAGATCCTCAAGAGAACTAACTCTTTGGAGAAAGGCTTAGAAATTAAGCCATCCATACCAACACCATGATACCTCCACAGACAGCTGACAAATGGGTAGAGGTCTATGAAAAATATCCCAGGGTTTTTTTTCCATTTACAGTAGGAAATTGGCTGCAAAACATGCTGCTTTATGGGGCCCTGCTACGCCAGCCCCATACCTCACTGTAGAAACTGCATCCAGGTTGGCAACCCCAGCTCATCCACTTATACACATCTTCACAGATGAAGTATTTTGTTCCCCTGTTTCTAGTATCACCTAGCCAGGTAATGAGACACTAGTTATTATTCCCTTTATCTTCAAATAAAATGAACTCTTGCTGATATTTGTGAGGACAGCAGACCAGTGGGCAAGATGCACCTCTGCTCTGGTCACTCCACACTGGGGGACAGGCACAAGGACCAAGTACAGAAGCAGCGTGAAATGTCGTGCTGCTGTTAAGGGCAGGCACTCTGTTAACCCAACAAGTAGCTTCTTTACTTTGTTTTCTGACAAAGATAAAGAGCTTGGACTAGATAAAATCCAAGGAATGAGGCCGTATTTTGAACGCAGAAACTGCCCTAAAGAACACATTTTCACAATTAAACCTTTCAGCTTCTCTGGGAAGTACCTTTTAAGTTTATAAATGGACACGGGGAGTTATAGAAATTAAGCGATCTTGAACAGTTTCGCACTGCATCAAAAAACAGCCAGGAACTTCACCACATCTAAACACAGGAGCAAATCCTCTCTCCCCAGCTGTGCGTATCTCCACAGAAGCACCGAGTACAAGCATCTTTATTCATCAGAGTCAAATGGATTAAGTAGGCTGTTCTTATTAAAAAACCCCGAAAGGCTCAAGACTCTCTGCCTATGAATTACCTGAGTCCTAATCCTGCTAAAAGAAAAGTTCAGGGGGATAGAGTGACTTATGCATGCCTGCATAGCTTTTCAGCAGGTAACTGTATTAGCACATCATTAAGCCTGAACTAATATACTGTGTCTCTCAGCAGGATTTATTAGCACAGTGCTAGGTCTGAGCTAGGTAAGCACATTTACATGAATTCAAGACGTATTGGAGCACCAGCAGAGTCCCTTACATCTCTCCCACACCTGCCTACAAAGACCACATATACATAACCTTAAGCAGATAATGAAAGCCTACAATATGCACACCAATAAAAGTGTTCTCTCATCCTTTTACCTGTGCACAAATAAACTGTGGATATACATTTGGTAGCTTTTGAAAGGTAGAATAAGTTTCAGACCATGAAAACTTCTGCAGAGTATGGTAGAACAGCATGCATCTACACAATCCACAAACGTGTTCCTGACATATTTTTGAGATGTGTATAATTGTGCTCCACACAAGTCTACTGTAACAGCCGCTTGACCTGAAAAGGTGTCTGAAAACTCACTGAAGATATCTGCTTGCAGCCTTGGTAGTGACCCAGCAAAGCAGAAGGATGCCTTAACTATATATCGACTCCTAAAGAACATAAGACAAGAATGATGACAGGCAGCGACCAAAACACATCAGCGCAGAGTATACAGCAGAAGAGCTCTAATTAAAAGCATAGTAACAACCACTTAAAAAAAGGAATGCTTGCAGAAAAGAAAAAAGGTAATAGACTTCAAATGCTAATATAAACTAGACAAATGAAAGGTATACTTCAATATTCCTGTTTTCAGAAATCTGAAGTTCTCTTCTAAAAGAAAAGTTTTTATGGTTAGGAAAAAATCCCTCTGCCATTAAATCTCTCTGCCTTGTTTTCCTGAGAGATCACAAAAGAGTTAAAACCAGAAGCCTGAAATGTCCATGTCCAGTGAAGGCCTGCAGAAGGTGTCCTATGATGGAGGAAAGTCAGGCAGGTTTGTAGTTGATTCCCCATCCTGCAGAAGCTGTGCTGTAGATCCAAAAGGTGTCAGATGAGAAGTTGCAACCAGAAATGTTTCTAGTGGAGCGGCACATTAAAACAGTGACTGGTTCACCCAGACCCTGCTGATTGAAGCACCTGGGAGCTGGGATCACAGCCACATGCTGCCCATGGCCACCCACCAGGTGTACTGATACTCTCAGAAGCAGAAAAATCCAGGTACAAGATGAACAAAATGAATATGCTCAGGTACAAAGAAATAAACATCCAGGCTACCTCCATACAGAACTCCGATTGAAATGCACTCTGATTTTGCTTGATACGCTTTCCTTTATCACCTCATATATTTTCCATGAAAAGCACAAAAGAAAACTGATTTTATCATGTTTTAGTTTCTCTTTTAATAATAGTTGGTTATTTGATGCTTACCACAGCAAGGCATCTGATGCAATTAGCCTTGGAAATTTGTGTCTTGGAGAGCAAATTAATAAAAGGCAATGCATGGCAAACTATGTTAACTCTAAAATAGACAAGGACCTCCAAAACCCCTTGAAAAATATTTTGTTTCAAGTTACTTATTGCTAGAGTTGATTGTTATACATTTGTCACCCAACCAGTCAATATGCTAATTTAACTACTAATTTATCTTTTGTTGCTATGACATTAAGAAGCATCATATTTCATTTTAAATATCCTCTAGCTACTAATAGCAATGGTGGTAATAAGTCACCACTGAAGAGAGAAGTGGTATTGTCTCCAAAAAGCACTTAATTCAGTTCATGCTTTATGGGATCCAAATTACATTTAATTTTCTATCAAACAACCCTCCTACCAAAGATCATCTCCTAAAACACAAACTGTTGATGCAATACCTTCAAACCCCACAAAAAAACCCAAACCACCCAATACTGATCCCCCAATCTTACTCTGTACAGCAGCCCTGAAGTAACAAATTATCCATATTACTATTCAACCAGCTGATGGAGAAGAAAACTGACCAGGTGCACATATATTGGTTTACTTAATCTAGAATTTTAACACAGGTTTCTTACTTACTTCACATTAAAGATTCACCTCTTCACTAACACTTGTATGGTCCTTACATCCCAGTAGTGACAAAGAAGGTTGGAGCAATGACTTGCACACAGGTGCACCAGCGCCCACAAGAAGTTCAGCTGATCATCCCCTCCCCATGTAACTGAGGCACACAAGCCTACACTGCACATCTTGTCATATAGGGAAAGTAGTTCTCTGACACATATTGGAGCTATTTAAAATCCATTTAACACAGCAGTAAGGATTATCCCATATACTTGGATAACTATATGTTTTTTCACATTCTTAAATAGAAGGGTTTGCAAAAGTGTGGTATATGTCCATTAACTTCTACTGACATAAATCATGCATTTATAAACTATCTTTTTGCTAATTTACCACAGTGAATTCCATAAGAGTTTACCTGAGTAAAGCTTGCTACAGGTCAGAAAAGCCCAGGCTGACTGCATAATATAAACCAATACAGTAAACATCCATATGAGAAGGTAAGTAGGTCTCTCGGAGACAAGTCAAGAAGAATAAATAAATACATACCTAACTTTATCCTTGCTTCCAAACACAGACTTCAGTAGTCTTCAATTCTACTAAGTTGTGTCAGGTACGAGGACCATTTCTATTCAACCCACTCATGTATACACACATTTTCTCAATGTTCTTTAACTTTATGACTGCTTAAAACAAGGGTAGGTATCTATGCTATATATTACAGTACATTTACATAGTGCATTCTTTGTTAACTAGCCAGGAAAAGAGATTCCATAGGGCCTCGCAAGATCTTCTCTCTATCTATCTCCCTTTCCTCTCCCTCTACCCTACACCTTCAGTACTGTTTCTCAGACTGTCAGCACAACATAATCACAAAATACTGTTGCAAGTACAGGACATATGAGTTTAAATCTCTTTCTTGAGATATTCTTTTCATGAGACACTAATAAAACTAATCCCTTCCTCCTTTCATCAGATATACAGCAGTTCTGCTTTCCTAAAGACAAAATAGGAAAGTTTAAATCACACTGGAATATACTGCTTGTTTGGATTTATAAGAGGTGCCTCTGAAGGTGACCACAGTCAAGGCACCAGCTGAAGTCACTTGAACTTCATCTAGAAAAGCTGTAGTAATCCACTTATCAGAAAAATATTTTTTTTAAATCCACTTATCAAATAGATGATGTTAATTTCTCTATCCTTTCCCCCAGTTAACCAACTCATGATGATTTTAACATTACACATCTTTTTAAGAATGCCCAAAATCTGTAAGCATTTTTATTAACCAAGATAAAAATTAGGCCATAGCCCCTCTTTGTCAAAAATTGTCTTATAATCATGGAAACAAGAAACAAACAATAGGCAGGAACAGCTACTAGGAAAATACAAACCTCCTAAATCCTTTCTGTTGTTGAGGGTTCTCTACCTCTTCCTTTCATACTCTTCACCCAACACAGTAGCATGAGCACCTAATGTCTCTTCACATTTGCAGACAATAACAACCTCACCTCATCACAACATTTTAACCAGTATGTGTTTCTTTAATCAAAATATGTCAATGATTAAATATTAGCATTTTTAACAGTCTAGAGTGAAAGCTCACTCCACACTTACCTGCTTTTTCCAGATCTAGTTCCTATCTAGTAAGGAGACCTTGAAGGGTAAGTACCCCTAAATACTGCTAATGAGAGAAACTAAAAAAGAAACACCTGGGTATGCCAACATTGGATATCCCTGATGGGACTCCTTGGGTCTTTAACACCAGCTGTGAATGACTCTAAATAGAGAACACATGTTTATTTTCCAATAGTAGGATTAAGAAATATGGTTCAAGAATGACATTTTAAAAGTGCTCAGCTCACACTGCTGGGATAGTTCTAACTAAAAAAAAGTCAAGGTAGTGTACAACAACAATAAGAAATGATAACATGAACTGACCAGTAGGAAGAGTCAAACATGGTTTTCAAGCAGAAAACTGAATGGAGAAGTCATCTGATTGAGACATATTCCTCTTATTAATAGAGGTGAGAGAAAATTTTGCTCAGTCTGCTAAAGCTGTGATCTCTCCAGCACATCCTCATCTGTCTGCCATACATGTATGCCTAACAAGTCTAGAATTACACAAAAATGCAAGAATGGCTGGGAAAAATGTACTTTAAGCTGACCACAGTTTTAAGCAGAGTTCCACTCAGTTTCCCGAACTCTGTGGTTGCATAGGTGCCATAGGTCTACATACACATGTAATGTAAGCGTTACTCATTACTCAAAATCTATCAATTGCATGTGAAAAATCAACTACTGTTTCTTTAGTTTTATTTTTGCATTCACTTTGGTAATAAATTTGGATATTCCCTGACCCCATTTTTAAATTTTCATTTTTATCCCCTTTTTCCCTTGCTTTTTTTTTTCTGTTCCAAACTCCTCCATTCTCTTTCTGAGAAGCATTTTTTCTAACTCCTACCCATTCTCTTCTACTCTCCAAGAAAGCATTGTTCCACCACCAGACTACAGTCGCCCCTTTCTGTCCCTCCCAAGCATGTGCATGCCATACTCAGGCACTGCCCTTCCTACCCGTGCCCTCTCCTTTTACTCATGCAGGTGAACAGCATGTCTGTCACTTTTTTGTCATTATCGATTGCTGGCAATTTCTGGATCTCCAATCTCACCCTTTCCCATAGGTGCCCTCCACTTCCCTTCTTCTAGCACACTCAACCCATTCCTCCTCTACCTCCCTTCTGGTGTGTTGACTAGGAGAGAGGTAAAGAGACAGGAGGTAAGAGAGGGGCAGAATTTGCTCCATCTTGCTCCCTCTATTCAGAGCTTTTCAGGAGTGGAGTAGGTTCAGCCACATTCTCTCTTTCTCCTTGGGTTCTCAGGATATCCAGAATAATCTTCATTGAGAAAGGCATTTTATCAGGACATCAGAACCTGTGATGGTTTATCAACAACTGCTTGGAATAGTAGTTTAACTATGAAAGAAAAGTAAATCAATATGGTCAAAAATAATATTAAAGGAGCACATAATACTAAAGGGGCTCTTTCTCCCAAGACAGAAGCTAAGAAAAATACATGACAGTATAATAAGCACTGAGCTTTGATCTTCTTCCTTTACTCCACCTTTTATGTTTTTTGAATGTAATAGGTGCCTGATGTTTTTGTAATACTGTAAACTTTTGAGAGCAGATTTTTTTTTTTTTTTAATTGTGTGCATGTACAAAGCCTAATACAATGAAGCACTGATCCCTGGTGAGGAATCCAGGCCTTATTGTAATCCAAATTAACAGTCATAAAGATGACAAAAGAAATCCCTGCAGCGGTTAACTGGAGGACTGTGCAATTTCTTACATGAAAAGTTTCCTTACTAAAGTAAGGAAAGATTTCCCATAAGTGTTACCATATGGTGTTAACACTTCCTCATCTCAGAATTACTCCTTCTTTCAATCATTTTTCATACACACTGATTTTGTATATTGAAATATGACCCTAGCCAGAACAATTCACCATGGAAAAGAGTTTTCATTCAAAAAGGGAAAATGTCAGTACTAAACTTATAGCCAAGATTTGCCCCTGAAGCCTCAATGTCAGTACATATTAGTGCCTCAGTTACCTTCTTTATATGACTTGCCCTTCAACATGTATGGATTGACGCACTAAATAGGCAAAATAGTACAAAATTGCTGTGATGTATGATACTATTTCTCTCTACGTAAGGGTTGTACTTTGTCCTTTCTGCATTTAGAAAAAAAAAATGGTTTCATCTTTTCTTTTGCATGTAATTAGTCCTGAGCCTGTCCACCACTAAAGAAAGGAATTGCTTTGTGGTGAAAATACTATTAACTTATCTGATTACTAATGCCATGATTGCAATGATGTAAGGCTTTTCTTCTGGGGAGCACTAAGGAAAGGTCACTGCTAAGAATAATTGAAGATGTGAGCAGTAATAATAGTTCATGAGGCAAAGAGACAGAGAAAGGCCATCACTCGGAAAGCTCCAGAACAGCATTTGCATCTGCCCAGGGCTCAGAAAGAACATGGTTGATACAGGCAATGTGTTTTGCTGTGCCTTTTTGTAATTTTTTCACAATAAATATTAAAAGCGCTTGCATTGTGTCCCCTGAAAAATTACAATTCTCTCAATGCTACATTTTCTGTCTCTGTTTCTTTAGCAGAGACCACCACTAGCTCACAGGGCAAATGGGGAGCAGAGATATAACCTGGCAAACAGGTAGCTCCACTAATACTCAGTTACACTGGACACTAAGATGCTCTCTATTTAAATAAAAGATTTGCAGATAAACCCATTATTGGAGAACAAATAGAACATCATTTAAAAACTAACATTAAAATTATTATTTCTTGGGATCAAGACTGAAATATTTTACCCACACCCATTGACTGTGGCAGGAGGGGTCAAATCTGATTTTGTTTAAGTAACACAGCCCCAAACAAAAGACCTTTGCCATGTTGGTAGCCCTTACTGAGACAAAAGTATCATCTCTACAATATAAAATGTATGGTCTGTTCCTTCAAAATTAAAAAATGTCCATTGAAGTGCTCATAAGCTCTCTACAAAATGCCATAAAGACCCAGACCAGGCCTTTAATAACTGTGATTCAATACCTTCTCCTGGTCACCAGTTGCTAAAATTAATTTTCTTACTGGGCAGTAAACTGAAATCACCCAACACCCACTGAAATCACAACTGCAACTAAGCAAAATTTTTTTGCACTTAGCAGAGAATTTGAGGGCTGAACACCATTGACTCTAAATGAGTAATTCCACTTTGCTGTTTAAATACATCAACGAACAGCCTGATTTTTTTACCTGCTATTGCCTGTAGAATATCCTTCCCCACAAAGCCTTCTATTATTATTCGTAGCTGTAAGATACTAAAAAGGTAACACTGAGGCTTACGTACACCAGAGTATGATGTTGCCAGCAAAGCCTTCCTCAATATTATTGCACATAGGCCAGCAAGCATTGCAGTTCAGCGGCTTCTGTCATATTTATTCTGTGAAAGAACTACTGTCATCATTATATCTGTCAACCTCATTTTACCCATCAACTGTCAGTCTATTCCTGTATACTTGTTTTACAAAAATGCAGAATGGGAGTGAATTCCAAGTCCTAATTATAACATAATTCTAGCCTTCTTCCAGTCAGGGTTCAGACAAACTGGGTCAAAGAAGTAATGAACTATTAGCTAGAGGAAATAGGTACTGTGTCTGGTGGTTATGCGCTTTGGAAGATAGTTGTTTCAGATAAAACTTTCCAAAACACTTATGGTAAAGAAGCTTTTGTCCCATTATCTGAAGCTAATCAGTCTCCAAGAGCCACATTCAGTGACAGGGTTTTTTTTAAAACAGTTCTTTAAAGCTGTGGCTCATGTTTTGGGAAAACTCCCATTATTCACATAATCAAAGGAAGGAAAAGAGATATGTTTATCATTTTCCTCTAACAAGCACCAAAATTTTCTTTTCATTATTTGTCAGAGATTCTTAATGTGTATCTCCTTGGTGCTTAAAAAAACATAACCGGAATTCACAGCAATTCTTATCTAGTTATATTGCCTCTAAAAGTAAGTAATTACCCAATATTTAGGGATAATGTGCCTCTCCCAACACTGTCGAGCAGACTTCAAAGGCAGAAACAATGTTTTGCAGAGGACCTCTTTGGAATGATTGGCTTTTCTGTTCCGTTTTATTTAGAAAACAGTACAGCATCTTTTAACTGATGATGCCTGTGCCAACAGCTGCAGTATGACCAGTACCCGTCACATATGATCCCATCTTTTCCCTTCCTCATTCTTCTTAGAAAATCACCCTCCTTTTTGTTCCATCTCAATTTCACAGTTAATTTGAGCTGGGTAAATTATCATGTGGACTTGGTAAAAACAACTTGGGAAGGAAAAAAAGAATCATATAACTCAGGGGAGTCTGAAGTGCAAGGAGATAGTCCACAGTCATTTATTGCAGGGAAGTAATTCTAATCTGGACAAGAGCACACATGGGTATGGGAGCTACACTTAACAGATGAGCTCCAAACAGCGAGACAGGACCCAAACAGTACTCTAAAACTGTCTATTTCTGTGTATCCATATTGAAGCCTGCCAGATACTGAAAACACTTTAAATTGCTATTATTGCTATTATTGGGAGTGTGTTTGGAAAAAACAGCTTCATACCTTTATTGTGCAATTTTGAAGCACATTATAATGTTTATTTAGAGTGCCAAAATCATCTGAGTTCATCTCATGAAAGCAACACTATTACATACACTTGGCAATTTCTTTAATAAAGAGTTTAAACAGTCCAGAGTAATCCAAATTAATTATTCATGTGTTGGAGAAAAATAATGAAAGTCAGTGCAGAAAGTCATAGTCTCTTAAAGTTCTTGAAGGAAAAAGAATAATATTAGGTAAAATTCAATGGACTGTGGCACCATGATTTATCTATATAATTCACCCTGGGAGTGTGAATTGTGAATGAAGCTCCAGCATTCTCTAGTATGGGACAGAGTTATGAGAAATAGGTCATACAAGGATACTGATAGCACATCAAAGTTAACAGTACTTCGTGAAGATGCCTAAAACTTTTCCCTTTCCACAGAAAAATGAAAGAATTTTATAAATGTGTATGTACCAGAAATTTTTTTAAAGCTACCAAGAACTCAGCTGTTCCAATCAATACAAATTAACTCTTGACATATAATCAATGTGCAGCACCTTGTGCCTTTGTTCAAGTCCTGTTGCACTTGTGGTATATGTAGCCATGCACATGGGCATCACGATGACAAGGGGCAGACTTAGGACAATACTTTTTTATGCTGATAAAGAATTAAATCTATCCTGTATTGATTCAAAACTCATTCCAGGTGGTAGTTTAAGTTCATTATAGAGTAAAATGATCCTCTTCTACTTCCTTTTGTGAAATTACACCGATTTCAAAGAAAATCTGGAACTGCGAGTGAATGGTCCTGATTTTGACCAGTAATTGTGCCCTAACTACTTCTGACTCACCCTGATCTATCTGAGGCTGGCATTAGAGCCAGCTGTCCCAGAATACATTATGCCATTGTCTCCGTGAAGTAGCTCTGCCTCCCCTGTGATACCAGCGAGATGGTTTTTTCCCAGGCTAGCTGTTGAGAGGCAGCCACCATAATGACACATATCTGAGAAGTAGTTAAGAAAAAGACTAATAATTAAAGCAATTTGGGGAGGAAGACAAGAAAATTAGAGATAATTCTGAAACATTACAAATATGATGCATGTGGAGTAGCACCACAATTCATATTCTGGTTCCTTCCTAAAAAGTACACAAAAGACAGTTTTTCTCTCCAGAAAAGAAAGATCATTAGACGACTAAACCTCCCAGATTCTAGAAGTTCATCTAACTGTTTAAACAACAAGAAAAAACTGCCCTTGAGAAAATGAGAAATTTCATTTATTTAGGAAAAAAAATCTGAAGCCTGGATGCCTTCAGGAGTTTATTGAGGTGCCTTTCACCATTAAGAGTATCTAAAAGTCATTACTATATTATAGCCATATAGTCACCAGCTTTCATTAACTTAGCCTCTAACACCTACTGATTTTGATGGAATTGAAGTATCTGAGCAGCTTTGTGAATTAGGGCCCAAATATCTACTTTTTTTTTCATGTTTATTACCTTTGTTATATTTCCTCCGTAAATAATAACCTCCAAAGTGTCTGTGTGAATCTTGTGCAGTAGAATAAAAATTTTAGAACTTCTATTGAACAGATAAGAAAAAAGATGTTAACAAACAGTTGATGTTGCAGGTCCCCTGAATATCTGAATATCATAAAGAGGAGATACCAAGCTACTTGTAAGCCAAACCTACTAGCAAGGTTACCAGACTACAATCCAGCAGACTGGAATTCTAGTCTTGGTCCTGATTTTTGCTGCTGGCCTGGGCAAATCATTTCACCACGACTTCCCCTCTGTATTTTGTGTGTCTTGTCTAGTTAAATGCTAAAATTTATGATTGTTATCATGTGTTTATAAGTGGTCGGCAAAACAGAGATCTGGTCAAGTGTGGAGTGCTAATGATCACTGTAATAGAAATAATAATATTTTTATGTCTTTATTTAACTTTTCCACATCTCACAGAAATGTTTTGAACCTTAAAGAAAAGAAGTAGCTGCATAAAGATACTGGGAAGCACTCAGTACACTGCAAACAAGCATTTCCTGAGGAGTATTTTTTAATGGTGATTTAAGTAAAGCCAATGCCCTCTACCTCTTCTCAAAAACTGGAGGGATTTCAACAGAGAATGTGAAACAGCTCCTCGCCTGCCACTGAACTCTACAGTGCATGAGCTTTTGAGTTTATATTCCCTGAGAAGTGGGGTGGGGTGGTGGCAGGGGACTGAAAAGTGTGGCAGGGGACAAGATTTCTAGCTAGGGCCCTGAAGTCACCAAGTATCAGACAGGCAAGGAGACCTCCAAGCCTCAGGTGACAAGCTGTACAAATTTCTGTATGGCTTCAGGAGCAGTATCTGTCATTCTTTCTTGGCTTGTTATATAGATACTTGCACTGAAGTGATAGATTGCTCTTCAAGTCTCGGCTCATATTGTTTCTTTCTACTGTGAGGTTGACTTATTGAACAATTTGATTTTAATGAAAGGGAAAATAAGGCATATATAAAGTAAGGGAAAAGTATGTATGAATCTTGTGTCCATCCTCTATCATATTCCTTTTGGATGAGCAGGAACTGCAGTCAGCATGATTACACTGCAGTTACAATTCATAAAGCCTGTACTATGCATGTTATGTGTAGCATACTGGAGTTGTAGAGTGTCATGATCCACCTGAAGATAACAATCCACTTCTGAGAACAAATGAATGCTAGTGTTGCATATTTCTCATATTCCCATCTAAACTTAAGTCGAAAACTGAAGTCAAGGACGTCTGCATTTCTTTAGCATCACTCAAAGTCTCCAAATCATGTTTGCTGAAAATAAATTCCATACAGAAGGCAACATATCCCACAAAAATATGCAGGTACTTCATTGAATTTCCACACATCTCGACATAACAGCATGTCTTATAAAAAGCCAAATACCTTTCACCGCTTGCATTTATGCAGCAATCTTTATTCCCATCATTACAGCCTCCTCTGTGCTCACTCCCTATCCCGTCATGGATGTTCTTTGCTCCTCAGAGTTACCAGGTAGAAGGGACATAATAGAAAAGAGAAGGGAATGGGGATTTTCGCATCACTATTCAGCAATGGGAAACTACCTCCCAGCTTCCTCCGCTGCCCCACAAAGCTGCTCTGAACTCCAGAGCTGGCTGTGCCTGCTGAATCCAGCCTCTCACTAGTAATGGTAATTAGCCCAGAGCCTATGCAATGAAAAAAGAATGGGGCATGTTAACTTCATAAAGGGATTACCAACATTTACTTCAGAGGCTTTTTTTTTTTTTTTTTTTAGAGAATGAAGATGGATAAGGAAACTTAGAAACTTAGAAAGAGTAAGAAGTAGAAATTTAAAAGAAAACACTGGAGAGAGAACCACGGTTTTACAGAGGAAATAGTAAACATTTCACTATGCAATAAGTGAAGGAAAAAAATGTACAAGAAAAGAGGAAACAGGAGAAAATAAGAGAGTCTGAGAAAGGAAGTGGAGAATAACCTTCACAGAAATGTCTGTAATGCATGATAAGTTAAAAGTGATAAAAAGTCCAAAGTACAGAGATAAGCCAGTGGCAGAGATAAGAACAGACCTGAGTTTTCCTGATAGCATGTTACACTGACTGTACAGGAGTGCTGCCTCATTTCTTGCAGGCATCCTGAGAACAGAAGTTGTTTTACAATAATCCCATTGATAGTTTGCAAGCCTATTCCAGAGTTTCATTAATTCAAGACTGGGTTTTATTTTTTTTCCTCCAAAAATGCTTGGTGATAATATTTCATGAAGTTCCAGACATGAGTCTTCAGTCTACAGTTGATTGTAAGTTGACTGGCATTTGCATAATTCTGTGAGACATAATATTCAATGAGGTTTAGAATCAGTCTGGCACCTCATATGGGAGCCTTCTTAAGAATTCTTAAATTATTTTAATGAACCAGTATTATTCAAAAAAATATTTTTTTTCCTTCAGGATTTGAACTTCAGCCAAAACACTAAACCATAACCTTTAAAAGTATTCTTGGAAACTTCCTATTTGATGAATATCTTACAAATTTAATCTTGTGTTGTTTCGGAATTTAATACTCTTCAGACAGAAAAGAACAATGTGTATGCAATGTTTTCTACATCAATACAGTGTTTACAAAAAATCCCAATTATAAAAGTCTTAAAAAAACCCACAAAAAACAACAATAAATCACCCAAACAAAACAAAGCTTCATGACCTTTATCCTCTGTTCTACAAACTATACATCATGCAGCAGAAGTACAGGAACAAGAATATTAAAACTATGCCCAAATGTGTAAATGAATGATTTTTTTTTGCAGTGCGACCTCATTTGAAGTGTTCTTTCAAACCAACGTGAGACTACAAGAATGTCTGAAAGCTCTGAAATTGTTTCATTAATGGTATGTCAAAAAATGCAAAACATGGAAGAGTGATGTGTTATTACACACTAGTCTGTACAAGGAAACAATACACAGCTAGTTCTCTTCATTTAGCTTTGATGAGACTAAAGCTTACTATCAAATTGACATCAAGTACTAGCCTTTTAGAGAAGGTGGCTTCAGTTTCCTGCAGACAGTTGAAGAGTATCCGGTCAAGGACCAGAACAACAATCACTTTATCTACAGTTCTCTTCCTTTTGTATAATTTCTGGGAATGTTTTCACTGAGGGGCACATGGAAAAAAAATCGGAGTTCACAGAATATCAGCTGTATTGTTATTCTGCTGTTGAAAAACATGCACTGGCAGACTCTTGGCTGGAAGTTGGTTAGGATAGCCTTGGGATTTTTACAGCTAAAAGGTTTTGTCTGTCAATTGAACTTCCCTTTAGCTGTTAATGTAATGTCAGAACAGCCAAAACAAAAAATACTTTGCACCACTTTCTGTGTAATCACCACAAACAGTTCTAACAATTTTAGATAGCTAAAACCATGAAGTTAACATGTGTAGGTTCGATGAAAAAATAGTTCTCAGAGTGGCCCAAGCCTGCTGGAATATTACATCAGAGTAACCCAGCTCTTCATCTTCCCAATTTAAACAGAGCGTGAGGACAGGGCACAACTGTGATGGAATGAGAGAGGGCTGCTCATGTCTGACAGTATGTGAACATACCTGCATGTTCCCTACCTCCCAGAAAATCCTTACTTTCCTTATACTCAGCAGCTCTGTCCATTGACATCTAATGATACAATAGCATGCAATTTATGTAATTCTGGGTTAAAGGTAGAACACACATATAAAATATAATTACTACACATTTACTCTTGCTTTTCGTTGCAATGCTTTATTTACAAAGAGATATTAAAGTGTCTGCACACTTTCAAAACAACAACTGGGTACTAGAGCCTTTTATCACTCCAGAGCTCCCAAGCCTTTACCTGCACTGTTGATAAAACCTTCTCTAAGGATGTGATTCCCTTGTTGTTGTTCTTTGCCAACGCTATTACTTTGCTCTACTCTGCTCTATTCTGAGATCTCCACCACACCTCCATAGCCTGCCTAATCTCACGGACCCTAACAGTTTACCAATAAGGACCTTATAGGCAGGACAGTGCATTTAGGCGATGGATTATCCCCCCCCAGCCACTACCTTTCGAGATGTGTGAACACCTTTATTGCTACTACTAGTCTAGTGCATAACTGCAGAATTCTAACGGCCAGCCTCAGAAAACATTACCCAGTCTTCTTGCTTTTTACAATCCACATAGCTCACTTAACAACATTTGCATTCCCAGGTGGGTAACTGATTCTATACCCTGAAGAAGTTTTTAAAAAAAAAAGAAAACACAAAAGTTAAATATCTCAGAAGGAAAAACTTAGTGATTCATTACTTCATAGAAGCGTTTTTAATATAGTTTTTACTAAAATATCCTAAGAGATTTAAGGTGACTCACAAATGCCTAAAAATATGGAAGCTATTTTCCTCCTGTGTGTCTTTTCCTTTATGATGAAGGGAAGCTAAAAGTACTTTGCTTTTGTTTCTTGTTATTTTCTGCTTAGTTTCTACCTTCCCTTTTTATAAGAATAATAATGTACATTATGTTTTTACTTGAGTAGCTCTTGAATGCATACCACCTATATCAGCAGGAGGCATGGCAGATAAAAGCACTAACCAAACAGTTGCAATTACAGATCAAAGATGACTGCTAATCTTACTAACTGCTACGTGTTAGTTCTCCCACTTTCAGTCACTGCCATCCACTTTGCAAAACAGAATCAATGTTTGTCTTCTTTGAAAACTACAGGTATATATCTGTGTTACGCATGTATGAATATACATATATTAAACATGTATATATTATATGTGTATTATATACGTAGGATTTTTTTTATTATTATTATTCTCATGCTAAAATAAGGATGAGATTTGTTGCCAAAATATTAGCATCTAGTGCCATCTGAGATACCACAGACTAAGATACCCACAGAGCACTGAGGCCTATGGTACAGGACTTGTGGGAGATTCAGTCCTGTCTGGACTGTCAGGAAGGTTAGGCAGAATACCCACAGCACCTGAAACACAAGGTGCCCTTCTTTAGGAAACTGAATCCAGCCTTGTTTTCTAAAATAATTTAGGTGAGCCATGACATAAAAGTCCTATTTCTGTCAATTAGTCTTGCAGGTTTCCCTCTAGTGATCTTAGAGGTAAATGTCAACTGTCTAAGTACTACTAATTACCTGAGATGAGACCCCTCTAATGTCTTTGAGATGTCAAAAAATGTTGAGACTTAATCATCTGAATACCTTTGAAAAATACAGATTCAGAGGACACAAGGACTCAAGAGGAAGGAAGAACTAAAGAGGAGGTGCAGTATGTTGTATTTAACTTCTTCATGAGGTTTTAAGGTTTGTTGAATGTCTCTACTTGATACTAGTTCTGTTGGCTTTGTAACCTTGGCTTGCCTGCTCCTATGATGTGCCTCATTTTCCAGTGTTGCAGGTGGTTGTATTTCCACAATAGAGAGTGCAACATTCACCAAGGGAATATCTTGTTCCTGGTATAGGCACTGACAAGCCTTCACTGATTTTTGAAATAACAAGTCTGGATCCTAAATGTTCAGGGCAAGAACAGGACTTAAAGCAGACTGCAGAAGTGCTCTTGCTTCATTACAGAAGAGATACTGTTCCTCAACTAACTAGGAACAGAAAAGTGAATTAGCCTTTCTTTTTACTAGAAAAAGGAGAAATATGCTTTCCCTTCCCTATATTTTGCTTTAGTCGCACAGAATGCCTTCCGTTATTTGTAAGCAACTCTATGAATCAGAAATAACGCCACACTGAAAACCACACAATTTTGCCTGCAAGTATTATGGTAGAGATGGAGGCCTAGCACAAAAGAAAGTAGGCCCACCTTGGCTTTTAAAGAAGGTAGAATACAGCTAAATAACTTTGCATTATATTTATTAGGAACCATTCACAAAAATACTTGAAATTATCTAAATATTGTTGAATATTCTTAGAAAAAGAAGTCTAAAACATGAAGATTTTCCATGGAGACCTAAGGCTCAGAGATGCAGTCACCATGCCAGGTCACTGGCACATAGCGAAAGACAAGTTTGTGTGATGAAAACAAATCTAATGGGTTTATTTTAAAATACAAGCATTTCATAATGAATATTCAGCAAGACAGCTGCAGCCCAAAAGTCATCCACTGAACATAGCCAGGAATGGATTCAAATAATCACTGCATACATGAAAAAATCCAGAACGTTCCTCACAGGTCTGCTTCTAACCGATGTATTTGGGATTATATTTTTTGTTGTGTGTGTTATGTATACCTAAACAGTATTTAAAAAGCAGTTTAGAAAACTAACAAAACAGTGCCTCTGGAAGCATTAAGGTTTTTGATTCCAGAAACATTCATCTGCCAACTTAAAAATGTTCATCTGTGGAAGTAAGGCAATGATTTAGAAACTTTAGCTTGTTTTTTTTCTCCTTTCAACTCAATGGGAAAGTAAAATCTCATTCTGTACTTCTGCAGTCAATATTAGAGCTGAAATTGTTTTAACGGGGTTTACCCTACTTTATGCTGGCTGCTTAAAGAACAGTAGGATAATGGAAATTAACACTTTAATCTTCCTTGCATTACTATTTAATCACTGTAAAATCATGGGGTAAGAAATCAGTCTGTAGAGAAGACTGCCATCAAACACGCACACACACGTATATATACACACAAAAGATAAAATAATTAAACTACAAAATTCAAGCAGCACAGCACCCACCATCCTCAAACCGGGATGGATGGCTTCATAATTGTTTATGATGAGGCATTGATATTCAGTATTTCTCCCATCTCTGAAGTTGTTTTAACTGTACACATAGCAGTGAAATTTTGCCACCTTAAAATTAATGGCAAACTCCCACTTGTTGCAACAGGCTCTGGGAATGTTATTTTGCAGATTTATACTACTGATCAGAACATAAAAATTCATTGCTGGATACACTGAATTGGTATGATAGAAAAACAAATAGCACATGTTTAGACCATCGTCTATGCTGGTAGTAATCAAGCTTAAAAAATGATGAGATCTCATTCATACAAACTTTCTAGACATTTCTCTGTTCAAAACATAAACTTGTGTATCAGTTACTGAATTATGCATTCTGCACAGAACAATAAGAAGCGCTAATACTGTGTAACACAGAAGGTAGGCATGAAACTAGAGATTCTAGTTATCTAAAACTATCTTAGTTCAGAAGGTTAATTTTTAGTTTGACAAGTGAGAGATTCATTCTCTATTTCTGTGCCCCACTGCATCTGAATCCCTGAATGATCTCTACAGAAAAAGTGTGAAGGAGCAAAAATGTAAGGTTATTTCCAGTCTATTTCAAGTAGGAGTTTGACAGTATTTCATTTTTCAACATATGCTAAAACACCGTGGGATGACTTTATAGCTTCTGCAGCTTCATGCAGATAAATATGGCTAGATAGGATCTGGATGTTTCATGCAGTCAGAAAGATGTAAGAAACAGCACCAGCAGGTTACTTTCCACAGTAAGGTCCTTATAGAGAACAGCAATGTATAAGCCCTCCATAACTAGTTAGAGCAGCTGGAATCCAAGCACAAAGAAACAGAGACCGCATCCAAGCTCATTTGCCCAGTTCACAGAGAAAGGCTCCACAGGATCTGAATCGTACTTTACTGTAGTAAGCTAGTTCACTTGGGGCCAATACCTCAAACACTGGTGGATGACTAATTTATGATGACTAACCGAAGAAGTTTCATTTTTAATGGAAATATTCAAAGCCAGGAGAAATAATGAGAAAGGAAAAAAGAATAAATTCCTGTTATGTGACCCAGTACAAACTTAACTCTGTATATGCTATTCCTGCACAGTGAACTTTTTCCTCCCATTTTGTTTCCTGTTCTTCTGCTCTGTAGAAGGCAACATTGTCAAGCATCTCCAGCTGAGACCTTTTCAATTTCCATACTCCAAGGGCTCTTTTATATCTCCTCAGCTCAGCAGAAGGAAACACAGGCAACAGAAGACGGAATGTTTTTCTTCCCCTTTTATGACAGCTGCCATTTGGTCAACCGAGGTGGCACCGATAGCACAATAAAATCACCAGCGTGAAATTTAATGCGTCCCACAATAGCATGCAAATTTTAAGAACATCAGGCTGGCCATTTGCACCAGGGGAGCTCTGTCCAGACCTGGATTCTGGCTCTGAAAGTGGCCATCAGCAGATGTTTGGGGAGAGAGCATCAGAAAACCTTTCCAGTGAGAGGCAATGCACTGTTTAAAAACCTAGAGTTAGAGGCTGTATCTAGAATGTGATGTCTGAGAAGTATCAATTCCCCTTCAGAGCTCATTTATTGTTTTGGCTTCCATGAGACTCTTCAAAGCCCTAGTGACGGGCAGGTAAATAAATATTATCTACTTTTAACAGGCAGAAGAAAATGTATTATATAATGTGTGCCAGATGTTCTGAAATGTAGGCAATTAACAGTCCTAGCAGTGGTCTATGTGCCACTTGTGTATCTCTTTTTGCCTTAAAGATCTTACAGTCTAGACAGATGGCATAAAATACTCCAGCAGAACAGAAAAAGTGTCTAGCCTGACACTTGGTAACATTATTATTATTATTTTTTTTTTTTTTTTTTTTTTTTAAATATAGGGAGTGGGTGACTGGTTTTTTCTTCTTCTATTTTAATGCATTAGGCCTTCTGGTTCCTAATATCTGATACAACACTATTAGACCGAAATGCTTCCCTGTTTTTCTCTTACTTTCTCAGTACATTACCTTTCCCACATATAATAGTTAAACCATTTTTAAGCCATCAGCAGAAGATAAACTACTTTACAGGCCAGAAGGCATTACCATCTTCATTACAGTCCAATTAGATCATCAGTAAAGTGAAGATAATATTATTTTCCTTTTCTTCAGTCATAAAATAAGTTCTAAGGTATAAAAGATTCAAATACTAGAATTTAGGCTAGGCTGGAAATCAGGTTTCAGTGTATTTAATCTTTCTGCCTTTGAACGGCAATTTTTACTTTCAATAAATTCAGAGATAGACTTCTGGGATCTAAATGCCAAAGAGATTTAGGTAGGGTAGGGTATTTTGTGTTCATATGAGGAAAGTTATGCAAACACGCACAGATTATATCCAACTAACAGCATTTTTCATGCTAATGAAATTTTCTTTCTTTATGCACCAAACAATATTTTCAACTTGAGCATTAAAAAAAAACCAAAACATTATTTCATTTATCCAAGCAGTAAAGTATATCCAAAGGAAAACAAAATCTATGGTTCATATATTAGAGTTTTACTGCTCTTTGAGCTACTTTAAAATTTCTGACTTTTCCTTTCCAGTGGGCAAATACATGAACATATATATCTAATTAAGACATTTGAAAGGACCTGCCACAGTTTTCCCAAGCACACAAATCTTCTGGGAAGAACAAAACTTGCAAAGTTTAAGCTCTAGTGATGGAACTTTTGGAAATGTATTAGCATGTGATAAAAGGGGGCAAGACCAGAAACTTTTTATACTTGCTACGTAACCTGTGCCACCAGCTCTTCTATAAAACTGCTCAGTTTTCTTATGCATTGCTTCACAAGTTTTAGGTGAGTATAATCTTTTCGATACATCTGAGGATTAATTAATACTGCCAGTTTGCATCTAAAGCATAACATGTAATATTTATAATTGTGCACTAGAGGTCTATCACTTTTTGGAAGGACAATTTATCCTACAAAACAGCACAGTGCACCTAACTGTAGCAGTACTGAAGAAAAATGCCGAAGGGTACGATAGTTCCCTGCAGATGCTTGTATTTGCCTTTCCACATGAAAGTTAATGACAACCATAACTGTAAACTTCATTGAAAGAATAATTACAACTTACATATGGATTTAGAAAAAACACAAATAAGTATCACAACGTATATTTCCAGCTAAGCAATAAAATAACGACTGGTGTCTTCATTACACATACATTTGCTCAATAGAATTCAGAATTGCAAATGAAACCAAAACTTATTATGACAAGCAAGCAAGTCTCCCACTTTGGAAAGGAATGAAAGACACTTGCAACTGGTGCTCTTCACAACACTCACAACAGCCTCCCTCAGCAGGAGCCTTTCACCAGTGGCAGAAAAATAACAGTAGATAGATAACATTTAAACTGATTAACTCGTTTGTGCCTTCCCCATTACACACACAAGAAATTTTCATTCTGCAGAGGATGACTTTAACAAAGTGATATAATGTTTCATTCATTTTGTGAGTATTAGTGGTCATTTTGTCACCTGATTAGAATTACATTTGAGAACACTGGATAAAAAGCATAAAAATTTATTATCAGCAAATGCAGCCTACTTGAACTCCACCTATTTTTAGGCCCTTGTGCTATTAATCAGCAGCACAGATCCCCACTAGGATAACAAGACCAAGTTCCTGATACTCGACAAACAAGAAATGGAACAGAAAACACAGCGTGAGCAAACTAAAGGTGACAGCCATAATACAGAAAACAAAACAGACTGTGAGAGAACCTTACTTTACAAAAAGAGCAGAACACAAACTTTTGATGTTTAACTTCCCTGTAATAACTGTGTACAAGTGATCAGAAGCCAAAGTAGAAAAGATTGTACTAAAGTAAAAATTAGCAAATCAAAAAAAGGAGTCTGGAGGAGTGCTAAATTAAAGCAAGTATATTATTCAGTGCTTTGGAAGAAAGCGTAAGCACACAGAAATTTGAAACCAAGAATCAAACTGTCAATGTGTAAGAAGCCCAAGTGCTACAGAGACTATTTTATGATTTTTAAGAAATGCTTACAAAATGAATTTACTTTTGCTTCTTAGTGAATGAAAAAAAAAATAGACAAAACTCAGTTTACTATCAGTTTAAAAACTCTATTGAAGGTCTTGTCTCCATCCTACAGCTATCTTACCTTCAGAATTTCCTGCACACTGGTTGCATTTCATGGCACACATCACCTATGCTAACAAAGGCAAACACACAATAGAAAAATAGAAGATTTTACCTAAACTCTTATTTCTAGTAATTCTTTTCTTCATAAATACATTACCAAAATGCAAGGAATTTTGTATTGGGCATTCCTTGCACTTTATAATTTTTCTCATGGAAAGGTTGATTTCTAAAATAAAAATTGAAAGAGATTTTCATTACCTTGTACAGTTTGTTCCTAAACAGTCCTCCCAGACAATATAGTACTTAAATGAAACAAAGCCACATGCTAAGACTAGCAGAAACAAAATACTGAGGATGATAAATAATACACATACTTTCAGCACAAGTCAAAAAGCGTCTTATCATAGGCTTCTATGTTTAAACTGAATTTGCACTATTCATTTTCTAGTCATCTTGCCATAAAAGGAGACTTTTGAAAAAAAAAAAAAATTCCTGGTGTTGACTTTTTTGTAAATGAAATGTTTAAAGCTCACCTTGATTTAATTGATCTGTATAGATTTCTAGTGTGCAAGAAGTTAGATAGCATAGATTCAATTACTTTTGCAGACCAAGAGCAAAAATTAATATATAAATAAAGAGATAAGTTCTCTGCTCTGCTAGAGAAAGAAATGCTTAATGAATCCAAGGCTATTTAAAATATTTACACCCTAAATAAACTTTCACCAGTCACCCTAGTAAGTTCTTAAATTGCCAGGTGGCAATGCATCTGGCTGCACACACCTCTTCCTCTAGAAAAAAGGATGTAGAGGGCATGTTTGCCATATGCCATTTAACACCACCATCTTAATTGCTAAGAATGTCTTTACGGGTTCTTTGGTGCTAGGTTGTGTACTGGAAACCCAATAAATTACCCCAGCCAGTGCACTTCATTAGCATGTAGGTGTACTGCTCCCAAATCGCAAGCTGGTCAATAATATCTGCATTTGATTATAGCACTCTTTATCCATAAAGAGGAGGGTCAACGTGTCATCTGAAAGAGGTAGCAGGACATCCAAGAGTTTGAGAGGCCTTCTGAGTCCGCAGCTGCTATGTGCTTAAACTGAATTTCCTGCTCCCACTCTGCTTACTGCAAAGAGTAGAGAACGATAATCAAAATATTTCAATTATCACAGAAAGCTAACTCCCCAAAAGATGGAGCACAAGGGAAATGGAGTAGGTATGGACTGAATACATTATAGACAGTCTCGTTGCCTTAGGGAGGAAATTTTGTCTACCAGCAAGCCCCAGAGTTGTCATGGCACCATTTAAAATAACCAGAACATTCAACTGCAACTCCTACACTTGCATTTCTTGGACAATAACATGATGGTAGACTGTATAGCAATGTCTTCTGCAAAGAGTGTCCATTCCTCTTTTAGGAAAGAAAACAGCTACATTTGTATAAATATGTACAAGTCAGCAGTAAGGACAATTTTCTTCAACAGCTCAGTTTTTAGTGACTCTCTTACAAAAGAAGAGTAATTAAGACATTAATAAAAAAAGCACTATCTCCTAGTCAGCTGCCACATTTGTGTAACCACCAGGCTTCAGGCCAGGGCAGTTTTGAGACAGCATCCCTTGCTCTGACAAATAACCTCCTCTGCTCCACTGACAAGGAAAATGCAGGCAGGCTCATCCCATTGGACTACGCTGCAATACAGGAAAGGGTAGTCTCCTCAGATGTTCGTGGTTACAGGGATAAATACAAGTACCTGAAATGGTGCTTCCTCTCAGAATGAACCCAAAACATCATCATAGGCCCTACAGAGTCCATAGGTCTCAGCCCTCAGCATTATATTACTGAACGCCAATCTGGGAAAGCCAGAGAGCTAAATTGCACTGAACTATCAGCAATGCAGGTAAACACAATCGTTGCAGTTCAGGTATGAATGGCATGTTCTCCCACTGGTCTCACAGCCTCGCTGAAGTCAGCACTTGACTGAAGACCAGATGGCTAATCCTAAAGCCAGAGAAGAATGAGGAAGCCTTTTGAAGAACACGTCATTACTTCCATTAAAGTAACATATAGGAGTTCCAATACAGAGAAGAACCCAGTAACAGTGACCCCCTTCCAAGCATGCTTCACAGAATATACACCTTAATTATACATCAGCATTTCTGGAAATTTAAGTTCCAGGCATTCATTAAATCAAGCTAAAGAGTAGTACATGTGACCATGTAACCTTACACAAAGATTTATTCACTGAATAGAGACTGATTGAGAGAGAGATCTGTGGGAAAACAGTATCTGAGTACGTAATTAAAAAACTATCACAGTGTATGTGTGCAAAGGGAGCAATTTAAAACGGGTGTTTTCCAGCTTGCAGTGCCAAATTCTACAGCCAAAGACTTGGCCACATATAATAACCTTGCCACAAAAAAGGCTAATGGTATACTGAGCTACATTCGAGGAGTGTTGCCAGTAGGTTGAAGGGGTGTTCCTTCCCCTCTACTGAGCACTGGTGAAGCCACATCGGCAGTACTGGGTCCAGTGCTGGGCTCCTCAGCCCATGGACAGACAGGACAGAGTCCAACAAAGGGTCACAAAGATGATTAAAGGACTGGAGCTTCTCCCCTATGAGGAAAGCTGAGAGAGCTGCAGCTGTATAGCCTGGAGAAGGCTTGGGGAAGATCTCGTTAATATGTATGAATATCTGAAGGAAGAGTGCAAAGAAGATTGAGCCAATCTCTTCTCAGTAGTGCCCAGTGACAGGACCAGAGGCAATGGGCACAAACTGAAACACAGGAGGTTCCCACTGAACATCAGGAAATGCTTTTTGACTGTGAGGACGACAGCGCTGGCACAGGTTGCCCAGAGAGGTTGTGGTGTCTCCCTCTCTTAGAGGTACTCAAAAGCTGTCTGGACACAGTCCTGGGCTCCGGGTGGCCCTGCTTGATCAGGTGGGTTAGACATTATGACCTCCACAGGTCCTTGTCAACCTCAACCATTCTGTGATTCTGTGGAAAAAGCTAACTCACCAGTTAAGCTGAATTAAAAGAAAATCACTTTACTTCTGAGTGCCCACACAGAGTGGGTGTGTAACAAATGTGGCACAACAAATCCCCTTTAAATTCACACTTTTAATAATTCAGGTTATCTTCCTTATGTGGGCACATGCAGAATAACTCTAAGAAGCGATATTTTCATAATTTGGGAATGTGTTTTCTTTATTCTTTTGTTTTAAAGTAAAAAAAACCACCAAACCTCAAATGAAACAGAAATATCTGCAACTGTAGCAAAACCTGTGCATCAGCAGCTGTCTGCTCTGTAGAATAGGCCTTTAGCACTTAACCTATAGGCGTATACCCTTTGCTAAAAGCAGTAGAAGATTGCGAGGCTGGCACTGCATCAAGCTGACCTTGAGCTGGGAATTAATTTCCAGGAGTCCATTCTTTCCCCTCATACTACTTCAACAGATGTCAGGCTTTCCTTCTGCAAGGACTGTTATTTCTGCAAAGGTGGTGTGCAGTTACACTTGGGTGGTTCATTGTGTCATTCCATTTTGGAGATAAAAGTGCAAAGAACACTTTCAGATCAAAACATAACAAAACATTTCCTTCTATCTAAAACTGTAATCAGACTTCTAACTACATCAGAATAATTATTCCACAAATTGGGGTAGCAGAGCAGTTCAGTACTTTCATTTTAAAAATACCAAGTAGCGCATGATAGTATATATTTCTTAAAAACATTTTCTACCTGAAGTTATAAGCTACATAAAAGAATTTAAGCTAAAGCAACATGGAAGGCATGTGCCAGGAAGTGCAAAAGATCATCAGCAAAGACATTAACCTGGTTTGTCACAAGAATAAAACAAAATCACAGTAAATACACCTTATTTGCGATCGTCTTTTCTTTAAAATGGGTATACATGTAAGTAAAATACCTTCATTATTTAAAAATGGAAACATAATTTTCAAGCTGAAAGCATTCCTTCTGCTTCTCCTTATATAAGTTAATAAAAATTTTCCTAACTTATTTTCAATAACGAGAAGGCAAATGCACAAAACTAAAAGCATATCACTATTTCAATTTTAAGACTACTCAAGGAGAAGGGACATCACACTTAGGGGGATTCCAAGTTGTCAACAGTGCCTTATTTTTCACAGCTAGGTCTTTGCCAAACCATTTAAAAGCAAGCTTGCTATTTTGCACATCACTAACGCCTACCCATCCTTCACATTTCACTCCACTAGTGCCCTTTTGTATTATACATCAAAGCACAGACCTCTTAAATAGCATGTTGGAAAAAAAGAGACGCTCTAATGTTACTTACATTCCATCACACTGTTACTCCTTGCTTTTACTTGTCATTCTCTTTGAATCCCCTATTGATGTGACACATTGGGACGTGAATATACTACAGATGCAGCACGATTCATCAGGAGTATATGGCTCCACTTTCAACACAAAAATGCTTTTAGGAGATATCCAAGTTCACTGACTCAATGTTTCTCACTAGGAGGCTGTTTCAACACTGGTTTTCCTAGTTTTCTCATGCCAGAGTAGTGTTGCCATTTTCCCTGCATCCCTGCTTCTGAAGTCAACTACCATGTTGTCAAAGCCCCTTAGGTATAGGCACTGGGCTAAAGTAAAATAAGCCTCTGCTAAAATCTTAGTGCTGCATGCTAGATTGTTTTCTTCATTCTGCCTTCTTGTAGTCAAAAACAGTATTTGAATTAGTTTTATGAATTTTATGAGTTAATTTTAACAAATTCTGACAATTTGTTGATCTGACAAATAACTGAAGGCAGTCTTGTAGATATGAGAAACCACAGCAACCTAACGAGGATAAAGCAGTAAAAAGAGATAAAAGGACAGAGAGCAAAATAAAAATAATCCTGACAGTTTTAGACAATAAGAATATGTAATTAAGGACTTTAAAAATACACTGCTGGCAGAAAATCCTCATAGCTGGTAGAAATTTCATTGTGACTAGATCTGACAACCATCCTGATCTTCTGACACCTGACAAGTTAATTGAGTCATTTGCAACCCATTAACAGCTCCAGCTACTTTCATTTTCTAAGAAAAAATACCTGTCCTGGAGCAAATCTTTCTGTGACACTAGACTATAGTAGCTCGTTGATGATGAGTAGCCTTGAGGAGATTTTACTGTGGCTCTGTCTCAGGAAGAAGAGGACATAAGTATCCGCAGAGATAGAGAGAAGGAAAGAAACTGGAAAATAACAATTCCATGAGCACTTATTACTGGCATAGAGTGGCATGATCACAGCTCTGACTATTTATTCCTGCCTCTTTCACCTCCGGCTAGTTCTAGCTGGGATTAGTTCTCCCAACCTGCGGAGGAAAAGAGCAGTGCGAGGGCAGCATAGTGGGAGCACGAAATGATTGCCAGCTCAGAAGAAGGCAGATGAGGAGGACAGCTTGTTTGGCAGCAGGGTAACTTTGTGCTAGCTTAAAGTGTGCATGGAACTACGCTGTTAATACTTACTATATTGTTGCCAGAACTGAAAAGTACTATTTTGTTCTGTAGTCCACTTCCTATAAAAATCTTGGAATTCTACAGGAAGAGTATTCAGATGTACTATTCCAAGTCCCTGACTGGAGATTGTGGCCAAACCTAAACTGAAGCCCAGCTCAGCTCCTACCAAATCCCTTTATCTCTGCTGAAAGCCCTGTGCCTTCCTGCTTCTTGCCACAGACTGATCTTAGTTCCCATGGAAAGATCCCGTATTCCAGACCAGTTCCTGTGCTTAATTGTTGCTAGCAAGCAATGCCGAATGAGTGTCATTTCCAAATCGAGGTCATTCTTTGCAGCAGATATATTTGGCCAGAATAAGTTTAGCTGCCTCAAGACAGTGACAGTCCAAAAGGATGATGAAACAATCCTAATCCCAAACATTTTCATTACTCCGTGTCAAGTTTGCTACTGTGTATAAAGAACATAGGTGTTCACGTTAAAGCAAACATACATATAATCTGTAAAGTAATATTAATTTTGCTGTTTCAAATAACTGAGGACTAATCTGGCTTCCAGTTTCTTAAAAAGATTGCCTAGCACTCCCTGCACACTCCCTGGCTGAAATAGTAACTTGTCAAAAGTTTCCCAACTGAAAACTTTTTGAGAGATAAAGATCTTCTAAGTTACACTAGCTTGTAGCCCTCCTGTGCGAATGCACAAATTTGATATAAACCAGACAACTGTTCCAAAATATTAAAAGCTTTCTCTCTAATTTTTTTTTCTTAAGTTGTAGAATGTCATCTATGCCTTCTTGCAGTTTCTGGACATGCCTATATACATAAAATTTGAATAAAAATGCTAGACTGATTTTTAAAATGGTCAAGTATTTTCTGCCAAAATTAAACATTATTCCAAATAAAGAAACGTGAGTAATCAAGTTATAGTGGCAGTATTAGCACATTTATAAACCTCTAAAATTCCTGGGTGTAGATAGAAGTAATTATTTTTTGTCCACTCTGATTCATACCAGTGAAGAGTCTGGAGCACTTTGCTTTAAAAGCAGTCCAGTAACCAAATGTGACATTCACAAAACTGCAAGATTAATGATAACTGCTTGCTGCAGGAGGTCAGTGGTTTAACTCATCTCTGGGTTTCCATTAAATTCAACAACTAAATTTAACACATCCACGGGACATATTTAAAAGGAAACAGAAACATGTCACCTTATTTGTGATATAGCTGAACAGAAGACAGAGATGTGTTAAAGCTGTGGATTCTAAGAGATACTAAATAGCACTGTGTCATAATACCTCTAGTAAGGGATAATACAAGACACAGAAATATGTACAGAGAATGAAGAATACATTTTTCTCCTGGGCTGCTTGTAAATATTTAAAGTTCGGGAAAAGACACTGTAATTTATTGGTGATTGTCGGAGGAACAGAGGAAGAATTTTTCTCACCAGTAAATCACTGCTCTGTCTGCCAATAAGTAATCAGTTATTCCACACTACTACATCTCAGCTGCTCTTACTTGTCACTGTGATGTATCTCCACTTTGAAAAAAAGTCTCTAAATATAAAATTTATACTACTTCATAATTAATGCAGTTTTTTCTTTAAGCTCTAATGCAGAGTTACTATTATAGTGCAGTGGAAACAAATACTATTGGCCAAATTCTATCATAACATACTTTATGCAGAATGAAAATCAAAATAGTCACTCAGTCCCTGTGATGATGAAAGGCAACAGTGTGGAGGCAGAAAGCTGAATCCTTTGGGATGGGAAAGGTAAGGAGGACAGAGAGCATCTGGTATCCTGCCATAGTGATGCTCTCTGGGGTGATTGAACTTCATCCGGAGCTCAAAATGAGAGGTAAAAAATCCCAGATGACCTCACTTCAGAAGCAACTGATATATATATCATCATAGTTAAAACCTTTATTTTCAAAGCTGCCAGTCATTCTCCAGGCTACGTGCAAAATTAGCTACTTAGGCAAAAAGAAGAAAAAAATAAGATTAATTAAGCCTAACATACAGTGGAAAGAGAAGTAAAAAATTCTAGCAAATCAATCAAAAAGGAAAGGATTGACATTTTTAGTCTAAAACTTTTCAAGATTTTGTCACTTTTAAAAATATAAACGTAAAATTATAATCAAATTTCAATTAAGATTATTGACAATTTATTGTTCATATTAATAACTGTAATCATAAGCATAATGAAACATAGAAAATTAGCATCTCCAAAGCAAAATATAACATTCATGCTGATATTGTTTCTTTACACTTAAAAAGCTAGCTTATTTACAATCAAAATTTTGCCAGAGCTATATTCCCATTCACTTCCATCCAAAAGCCTCACAAGTTATATGAGCTTTTTTACCTCAACCATTCTGTCTGTGTCAGGCTTTTTCAAGCTACAGCAATTAATATAATTCTACTCAAATAGCACACACTAACTGTTTCCTAATTTTTCCAATTATCAGCTTAATTTGGAGATTTAGAACTACACTAGTTCAGGCAACAGCATCTTCTCATTTCATTAATTTTTAATATAATTTTTCAAAGTATATCCCATTCATTGCTTTTTAGTTAGGATTACTATCAATGTGTAATCCCATGAACAACTGCTCTTTTATATTTCTATAATATAGAAATTAAGCAAAAACCAAAACTAGACCATAGAGTAACATTCTCAATTTGTATAAATAGTCTTAAAAAGGAAAATATATAATGGACTATATATTGCTATAGGACAAATAAACCGCAGGTTTCTTGCTACTATTGAAACAAGTTGAAATTTTCCGCTCCTCTTGATGCCTGTAAAATTGTACTTGGGTAGAACTGCCCTCCAAACTCGGGTAGTTCATCGATATCCTCTGCCCCACAGTACTATTTATTTTAGAGCTGATTAACATTCTGAACAAAATAGTAAAGAAGCTTGAATGCAAGAGTTTTCTAGGGAACCACATCTGTTTCCTATTGATTTAGAAAACCTTTGTTATCCTTAATTTTCTTGCCCCTTGAAAAGGTATGATTACAAAATATTTCTCAATTTTAGCAAAGTCCAAAATGTAGAACCACAATTATTGTGAAAAATTGCTTTTATTAACCTGTTCCATATGAAGTTTATTTGACATTAGTGCAAACGAAGATTAGATTAACAACACTCAGGATGTAAATGGTGTTTGCCAACATAGAGGTTAGATGAATAGGAATTCATTTCTCCTTTTAACTAACTGTTATGACTAGGGAACAAGATCTTAGACTTATGATACAAGGTTCCATGAAAACATTGTCTCTGTCCTTAGTTATGATCAAATAAATAAATCCAGAAAAAAACAGTGAAAAGATTCAGCTTGTTCCCCAGCTGAGGGAGGGGGTAAGACAGAAGGCTTAAAAATTCATAAGTAGCATGGAAAAAGTAAATAGGAAGAACTAAGTTCACCATCCCTTCAACCACAGCAAGCACAATTTTTTTAAAAAGACTCATAAAACTCTAGAAAATAGTGCCCAAGAATGTGATATAATCTTTGATTTAGGACTCCCTGAGCTGAAAATTTCTGAAGGCTGGCAAAGTATACCAGAGAAGGGTGACTATATGCTTGCCCTATTCTTTTGTACCCTTTTAGGTAAATGCTATAGGCAATGGGCAGAGAGTGTATGGGGCTGTATGGATCCTGAGTGTGGCCTGTAACAGCTCTTATCAGGTTCACTGGCAGGTAGCGATGTTCCACAGTTAAAAATAGGACCAAGGTTACACAAAAGTAAACAGAAGCCAGAAATAGATACAGAAGTTCCACATGATATTCAGTTCCAGGTATTATTTCTCTGTAGTATATGGGTATGGATGTTCAGCTGGATACAGATATTGCAGTGAAGGGATATGTATTTCAATTTGACGAAACAGTCAATAGGGTGACCAAGGTATTTTGGAAATAATCCTAAATTCTTTGTTTATAATGCAAACATTGCAGAAGTTTCCTGTGACGGATTTGACTAAAGGCATATTCTTCACAAAGAATGAAGTAGCTGTGATAGGTAACCAGTAGACACAAAAGCCAATAGCTATTCATTCACTCAAACTTAACTACCCACATTTGATCAGCTGAAAACCTCTCTGGACTTGACAGACTATGTTGACTATAATGGGAGCTTAGATAACTAATTCATGTATAGACACCTACATGGAGACATCTAAACATAGGTGTCTTAATCTGTAGCTGAATCCTGCCACATATAATCCAAATGTGCCTTAAGTATTCATATTTAAATAATGTCTATTATAATGCGTTTATGATTTTATTATCTTTCAGCCAGGCTTTGCTCCCATCTAGCTTTCCAGTTAATAGCTGTTTGATGATTTGCCAAAATCAAAATCATGTGTACATATTGTTCTTTGCTGAATTGATTGAGTCAGGACTTATTTTCAAGACCATGTCTGCCCCATTTGCAGATGTTCTGTTCTTCTTAATAAGGACAGGAAAACTGACAAGTCTTGTTGGAAAATGCATATCACTTCTCTTCTGTTATTTCAGTCTGCAGCTTGTCTGAAAACTTGCTGCTACTATTCATTTTTTTAGTCAGAACCAATAAATCCCACACTTCATCCAATTTTTATATTCAGATAGGATTTTCAGAGACCTAAAGGATTAGACTTCTCAGCTCTCATTAGCAGTCACTGGGAACTGGGCTTTTAACTCTCTGAAACTCCTTATCTTACTCCTATAACCATTCACATTCTGCAACTCTGACTCAATACAGACAGCAGGTAATCACTGACACGAAGCATGGTTTAAAGGACTTTTTTTAAAATGAGGAGCTACTTACCTGACCACAACCAAAGCTGATGCCTGTACCATTACAAGCTTGCTAGCCAGTCTTATAATTCCTTAACACATAACTTCAAATGTCAAGATAACTCCGGGATGCTGGTACTTGTTCTTTCCGGCTGCTTCTAAAAATAAATTAAATGGGCCAGCAACAGTTCTCTGACCCTGATATTGATTAGCACAGCATGGCTCACATCCATTTGGCTGACTTCTCTTGTTCTACTCCTATCTCCTTGCCCTCCAAAACAGAACAGCTGCATCCTACCTGCCTCTTTGAAGTGGTCTCTGGCCCATAATATATCCCCAGTCCTTGCCTGAGTATTGTCTGGAAAAGTGCTTATTTAACACTCCAAACTCCACCATGGACGTGACCATGCTAGCAATTCAGCAGTATGGATGATCATATATCTGTGCTCAGGCCCAAATTCTGTCCATGATTAGTTTATTAACAAAGACATAAACTCATGCTCCTAGAGTATGATGCAATTTGGGTGACAGTTGGATTTTTTTAGTCTGGAACTGTAAGGAGAAGTAGACCTCTTGATGGGTATATTTCACTGAAGATTTTTTTTCCTAAAGCAATTATATTCTTCCCTGGGGATGTAGTTTTCCCTGTCCTTTCTTAGCCTGAAGATGTAATGACATACTCTGAAAATGGAGAAATCACTCAAAAATCACTTAGTCATCTCTTCAGTGTGGCGGGCTCTCTCTGCCGAGGGTTGGCAGTGTGAATTTCAGAAGACAGTCTTAACAAACCCCTTAACAAAAATATTTTGAGAGGTGTCTATTTAATTCACCTTCACAGTATAAGTGTCAAAGTAAAAAGGTGAAGACCTACCGTCTCAACTACGTGGAAGTTTAACTACAACTTTGAGACAGGTGCCCAAATCCAGAGAAGAGAGAGTTTAGGCTGTTGCTTCTTCTTCACTCCAAATTACTGCTGTGTATTTCCAGCCTTGGAGCCCTGCATGCTCTTAAGAGCCCCATTTCTTTCAGGTGCCTAGCTCCTCCTGTTCCTTGATCGCAAAACTCTGTTGCCTAAACCAAAATTGCTTAGCCAAACACTTAACTTATATGCTTTGCTAGCACAGGTGGTCCTAACACTGACCAAGTTCTTCTTTGGATCTGGTCCTCGACATTTTTGCTGCCTTCTTTTGCCTAATTCAGATATCATTTCCACTTTTCCTACGCTATTCTCATTCTCCGTCCCTTCATATTTCTCTGGTTTCGGTTCTCTCATTTTGAAAACATCAGTTGTTCCTTAAACAACATGCTGCTTTATCTCATGTCCTCCCTTTCACCTCTTTTCTTTCGTTAACTTTTCTGGGGGAAAGGTCTTCCTTGTCTTAGGTCTGTTATTTGTCCCTTCTGCCACACATTAAAAAAATTACCTGTTGCCTTATTATCTTCTGATTTTTTCCTTCACCCAATCCTCTTCTAGATACCCAAATCATGTATTTTATATGTGAGTTCTTCCTTATGCAAACCACCATTTTACCACGATGCTCTCAGGGCTCTGAGTTCCCTCCTCTCCTCCTAGAAGCAAGGCAGTTCAAGGCCAGCTCACTGATAGGGGCTCTTATGAAAAAAGTGCTGGAAGTAGGGGCTCCCCACTCCGTCTCTTGGGAGCCGCTGTTAAGCTGAGACCCTGGGCGCTAGCCTGAACTGTGCTGCAGCTGTGTCACCACCATATCAATGCCTGGGCATGCACCCTATTGATCCAGGCCCTGACCCAGACCTTCAGACGTAATATCCCAGCCTGATCTCAGGGCTTTCTCATCACTATGGGCTTGCTCAGTGGCCTGGACTCTCAGCTAAACCTGGCTAAGGTCACCAGATCTGCCCTGCTTGCCTTGTTCAGGTGTAGTGGGACTGGGTCCTTGTCGGTGAGGTAACTGCCTCTGCCAGCCTTGTTACCATCCTCAGCTTCTGGCTCACTTTCCTTTAGGGAGCAGACTGCCTTTGCTGTTCCCTGGCAGATCCTTTCTGAGCCATTTTTCATTCAGACTTTTACTTCTGCTGAAATAGCACTTGGCTTTTACCATCTGAGACACAAATGCATTCAAAAAGCTCTTCCTTCTTTCACTATTGTTCTTAACTATTTAGATAGTGTGTATCAATCTTACCTTTTATGATAGAAGCAGGTTTGGATTTTGTAATCATACAATCAAATATTTTTTTTCTCTTTTCTCTCTTAGCAACCTTTCAGGAAATACGGAGATTATAATCGCTTTCCTTTATTAACAAGCATCTCTCAAGAGTCTAGCAATTTCCTTTTTAGCACTTTCTAGTGCTTTCCTTCTTTCACATGCCTTTTCTAAAGAGACTTTTCTTCTTCAAAGCTACAGCTTCTATTCTTAAATTGAAAACACGCCTTTCTAGTTTTTCTCCAGTATCTTTACTACTTCTTCCTGGTTTAGTTCTATTGACTCCATGGAGACAATTAATCGAACACAACTATAAACTAGGAAAATCCTAGTCGTCTTCAGTTGTCACCTTGATTTACTACTACTTAAAAGTTCCTCTTTATCCACCTGCACTCCTCTTATATTTCAAATGTAAAGATGTACTATGAGGTCTGGACTTGGTATGAACTGTTTGGTCTTTTAATACTTTTAGAAATACTGTTTTGTCTCTTATTTTCTACATTTTTCTGTATTTTCACATTTTGGTTCTATTTCAACATCTCTTTTTAACATCCCTTCAAAAGACTGAACAGTCATCAACTTGTTTTGTTGCAAAAGCTATTTCATTGTCACATCCTTCTGTTGTTCTTATCTAATTTTTTATCAAAGACATTACAATTAAAAATGAAAACATTAGATGCAAGCATCTAAATGTTTACTCCACCTGAAAGCTTCAATGCTTCTCTAAAGCCCATCCTGTCCTTTCATGTACAGTAACACATTATTCTTCTCCATAAGTTTATTATGGAGAACGCAGAATACTTAGGCAAAAATGAGATTAAACTAGAAAGTACATGTAATTTTATTTTTTAATACAAGTTCTCTCTTTCGCAACACAAAGATTGCATGAAAAAATATCCTGTTAATTGGGCCCTTGGAATATGTCTTTACTGACAACATTTACTGTCAATGATTCTACCTTTTTATGAAAGAATTTATACTATTACGATCTTATTTGTGTAAAACCCTTTGCTCTGAGTCATTCAGCTGATGGCTACTTTCCAAAATACTGGAATTACTCACGACAAATCTACTGCAGTGACATAAATGTAAGTTTTGAATAATGGATTTAAGAAGCCTATATTACATTTTGGCTCATAAGATGTATTACCATAAAATAGACATTAAATATATGTGCGCAGTGCAGCAAACTTCCAGAACTCAACAATAGGGTGACACATGACATGAGAAATGTAAGGTTTTCTTAAGTTTCCAAAATCAGTTGGGATCCAGTTTAGAAAAAGTTAGTCTTATGATCACAGCACTCTAACACCAGAACTGTTATTATTACATTCAAAGGGGATGTTAATTGAAAGCCTTCATCTGCTTCTCAAAGCAATGAATAAACCTGGTTATAAACTAGAGGTTTTCTTGGTGACCAAAAGTAACAGAAGATGCAAGTATCTTCTTTTCATCTTCTACCCTTCTCCCTCTTTCTTCTGATATTTCTACTTTCTACCAGGTTCTCCATATTAAGTACAGGCCAAAGGAAGGTGAGGGAGGGCAAACCTTAATATCCCCACCCAAAGGGTTTCCTCATCCTTCTCAGCTCCAAGCAGAAATTATATATTGTTTTCTGAATACAAAAAGGGGAGAAGGAACGGGGAGAAATTCTGATAGACCAGCACCAAAATTTTGAGGGTCTCATTAGCAGGAGCAGGCCTGGGGGAGTGGAACAGCGTTACTGTTAATATTCATATTGCTTTTTGTGTTCTTCAGAATTCAGCAGAGCAGAACAAGGCAGCATTCCTAAATTCCCCTAATTTTGTCAATAATTCACAGCAAAGCGCAGTGCCGTGTTCATCATGAGAATTAGTGTCCTTATCACTACAACAAATTAGCCTCTCAAACTTTTTAATATGGGAGAATTGTACTGTCTCTGGGTGGGGGATGGGGGAGAGAACAGAAGACAGAACAATGAGTAATTTTTTCCCAAGGGCAAAGGAAAATATAAAACCTATTGGTAAAACAGTCATATTTTCAGTGAGTCTTAAATAAATAGCCATGCATCTCACCTGCAAACTATATGGTGACAATTATGAAGAGATTCATGGCTCATACTGACATCTTCAAATAGTTTTATTTCATTAGCATAATGGCAGATGTGCATTTCTGCACAACATGACTGGTGAAATAGATTCTGAATCAGAACTGTAGTGCTGATCTGACCAGTACAATTAGTATTATGTCCTTTTTTCATTATGCTGTTTGTATTTGGGCAGTAAGATAACTATAAAATTATCATATAGCTAGACTCCCCATTCTAGAATGAGATCTAGATACCCTAGATTTAGTGGGAGGAGGAGGTAACTCTGCTTATATTGGGTTTTTTTTGAGGGTTTGGTAAAGTTTTCATTTAAACAGTATTTTTCAGTCTACATATGCCAGTAACAATAGGAAGCCACCTGAAATACCATTGGTCTTAGTCAAGCATTATGATAAAATCAGGAAAAAAATTCACAAGAATGCTGCAGAAAAGATAGGTGTTCAGCAATTTTGTTTTTAAAAAAAGTCACTTCTGTGATTTCAAGTCATGAATAGTCTCTCACTATACAGTGAAGAACCTGTCTACACTGCAGAAATAAGACAAATATAAACTCATTACTTTTCTCTGGCCTTTGGAGGACTTACTTATATATTTGAGGAGTTTTTTAATATAGGCTTACAAGCACTGTCATAAATTATTCACAGTTTGATTTTATATTGGATTTGTTCCACAATGCAGTGATCAATCTGTGCTACTTTCAAAAACAAGAACAGCAGTTTGTGTGAAATGCAGAAGTTAATAAATTCTGTTTTAATTGTCTATAGTCTGTCACTGTGGGTCAGACAATGGGTCAGACATTTGGTTTATTAGTGCAGACTGTAATCACTATGTTTTGCTGCATATATGAGAACCAGTTTCTCAGTTTATTTTTAGTTTTTTATTTAATGAGCTACACAAGACCTTTCATGTGTATTGATGATTCTGTAACTCCATTCGCTTGCAGGTTTTGCACAGGATTTCATCATTAGCAGATAATTACCACTAACCCTCATTTTCTGCCATATTGCTCCTCTGTTCTCACTGCAGTCATAGAAAGGCACTTCTTTTGACACCTACTTCACTTCCACAACTGTTTTAATATTAAATACCTTGCTAATTTTTAGTGGATTAAGAATAGTCTATTTTGCTCAGGAGATAGCTTGCCTATAGAGCAGTATGCTCGAAGAATTGACCATGCCCTTCAGTTAAGCATAAATGGCATCTCATGTAGCTGAAGGAAATGTGCCAGTAATACTACTACTGTTAAAAAAGAAAAAGGAAAAATCTTTTCAGGAGGTAACACACAGGCAAAAATATTCCTTGTCAATTTTAATGAGATATGGTAATATATGTCAACATTTCTGTTCTTAAATACTTATAGATTTTTCTATTTGTTTTCCAATATTGTTACAATCTTAATTTATTTTTTTTTACTAGAGCCTTTTCAATCCTATTCTCCCTCTACCTTCACACCCCTCACTGTACTGTTGCTGTTCTGAGCTTGCCCTCTCTCATCATTTTCTGACCAGTCCTTCCAAAACTTGCACTGCTTAAAGTTGATTATAGTATTCTGGAAATAGACACTCAGCAGTCAATAATAGTAGACTAGACTAGACTAGACTAGACTAGACTAGAATATTATTTCGGTTGGAAGGGACCAACACAGATCAGCTAGTCCAACTGCCAATAGTATGCAACTATGATGCAACTTAGCAGAAAGTTGCCAGTTAACCTAATACCTCTAAATGTGGAGATTACTTTAAATCACAGCTAATATCCACATTAAAAACTGCAGGTAAAAACTTCTTTTTTCCTTTATCATAAATTAAACTTGTAAAGGAAATAGAGCAACATATGAGAACAATATTCCTTTCAGCTTCAGGAATAAATGCAGCCCATCTGAATGAGGAAGCTGCATATCTGCACATGGGTATCAATCACATCTAAATGGCTGGATTTAGTAGAGGGTATAGACTCCTTCATGCCTTCAGGTAAATCTGTACCTGATAGCATTGGCAAAATCCTGAACAGAAAAACAAATGTAATATAATAGAAGCAACAGAATGACAGCATCTGGAAAGCAAGCAAAAATGTTCTTAAAAATAATAAAGGAGTATGATGAAAGTTCCTTTGGGAATTTGTAGTTTAGGTATTACTGTGTTAGTACTAGCATAATCCTCACACACATTTATTTTGTAAAGATCTTAGAATTTACCACGTAACATTTATTGGGTTTGAACCTCTGTAAGCTAAAGGAATTTTGTAGAGCTCTGTTTACTGTAATGGATGGCAACTAATTTATATAGAATATAAATATATTCCAGAGATTTCTGTGGCAGCTGGGTAAAACCAAATGAAACTATAAACCAGTTCAGTTTTACTGGAGGGATGGGGCTCATTTCATCCACCTTGAACTATCTGTAAGTTAAATTAGTGGTATATGACCTCCCTGTGGTACAGAAGCACTTCAGAGAAGTATTCATCAAGACAACTTCCACCCAGCATTCACACATAACTGTTTTGCACAAATCATTTACATTACCTGTGCAACTTTAGGGCATATAAAAGCTATAAAACTTATCTTTTCCCTCAAAGTCTCTAAGCATTCCAGGCTGCCTGGAAAAGGTATGGGATTGCCAAGATTTTCACATGAGTTTTGGTCACTAACTTGACTACTTTTTCAGGTTTTGGTTTAAAGTGGAAAATTAGTGACAAAACCCTCTAGCCACTCACATTTTATTACAGATACAACTTTTACTTGCCTTTCCTCAAGTCTTATTTACCTTGAACTATAATAAAAACGTTGACCAAGTTGGGGATATGTCTGTGATATATTTGCCTCTTAGGTATAGTTCGAACTGATTTTTATACAACCTTAAAAGTTCTCATCTATTTTTAAAGTATAAATATATAGGTATGGGCCCGATCCTATGCTGTCTTATTCCAAAAGAAGTCAGAACCTCTCAGAAAAAACGAACCTCTCCAAAAAATCACCATTGAACTTCTATCTGATGCTCTAGCCTTTTGCTCAAGTCCTGGTATGTAAGATAAGTAGTCTTTTCATTAACCTTCTTATTTTCCAGTAAGCTTCCTTATACTCCTGAGCCAACAGGACTCCTGTCTTCTACCTTGGATATCATCCAAAGTATTAACAATGATTGCTGAAGTTTGCTTAATACCTCAGTAAATAAAACAGTTTTACTTTCTACTTCATATTGGCTGTCAGCCATCTTCTATGTTCCCAGAAAACACTGAACCAATGTATCCGCAATAATATTTAGCTGTTACTTTGGAAGAGCTGAAACTGTGAATCTTTCTTCAGATAAACAGTTAATCAGGGTGTCCTTACTCATGTGACAGTCTTAGCGCTGTTTTTACTCTGGTGTTTCACTGTGAGCTATCTGTTTCCTGAGCAAAACAGACTACATTCATTCTAATAAATTACTTTGACTGTCTTATGTTCTCTTGCTATACCATATAAATGAACTTACACACACAAGATTTTCCTATTAGCAGCAGTGGGTAAGAAAGACAAACTGGTTTAGATTCTAAAAGAGAACCACAGGATGATTCGTTCACATTGATGAAATAAAAACCGGACTCTTGAGTGTCTCTTTGACCGTTAACTATGTGACTTATCCAGACTGGTCTATCAGGTTCTTTATTTTTACTGTATACACTTTTTTTACATGTATACACTTTAGGTCCAACACAACATGTGTACACTTCAACTGATCAGCCTACTGGCTCTTTGTGGGTTAATTTTTCTTTTTCACTTTAAATTGTGTGTTTTTTTCCAGTTGCCATGTGATGTTTTAAAATCAATTCATTAAAATGTACATTTTCTCATGCAACTGCTTTATATTTGACTGGACTTATTTGAACATTTTTTTCAGCTGAACAGTAATGTGCTTCCACAGCAAGGAAGCTAGAAATAGTTTCCAGTTTGGAATCACAGACACATCACGTGTGTCAAAGTTGATCTTTTCAACTCATTTCTAATAAAGCCTGAAAAGAAAAAAACACGTAAAGATAAGAGATGGAAAAGCATGCATCTGTGGAAAAATAAACCTTTTCTATCTGCCCAGCCAGATCTGCATCTTCATTACTACTGCATCACCGAGAACAGACTTTATATCATAAATTGGCTCTAGTAAGATGCTCAGCACTTTCTGCCCAAAGATGAATGTAATTTCCCAGTAATTTTAGAAAGGGTGGAAACTGTGAGAGTACTGTGATCTAGTTGGATGAGGAGAAATAGAGAAGGCTGAAGAGAGCCAGTAGCCTTGATATTTTTAATATAATCACTGAAGACATATTTTTCATTAAAATCCCCAATAAGGATGGGCATTTAACTCTCTTAGGTTCCTAAGAGAACCAGTGCAATCTTACTATTCTCCTAATCCATTTTACAGGTAATAAAGACAGACTGACAAATCCCCTGTTAGAGAGATTATAAACAGTCAGTCTGCTACATATTTACTATGGTACAGCAACAAAGACACTTGCTGAGATCATTCAACATCTGCCAACTAGTTAAAACTAAATCACAGGAGACTTTTTGGGGATTTTAGCCAGTCAAGTAAGAATCTAAAATCTATGCAAAACAGTCTGTCTCACATTGCTTTTGTATTAGGTCTCACACCTCAACAGACTGTATTTTGCATTTTTTTCTATTCTTAAAAAAAACCCCAAACCAAAAAAGCACACCAAAAAATCCAGAGAAAACTATATCAACATCCATCTAATAAATTCTTTTCTTGAGCAAAAGAGAATGGATAAGTCCAAATTGCTAATTCTGGCTTTCTACACTTTATCATTGTCCCTCTTTCCAAGAAGACAGGAAATATTTGAATTAAGAGCATGTTTCCTGTAGAAAGAGGAGGGCAGAGGAAACCACATTGCACATGGATACTTGCAATTTTATCCAAATCAGAATAATTGACAAGTACATACTGTCTGAACAAAGATATGCAGCAGAGGGAAAACATAGCCTGTAGTTGACATTTATAACAACACTTTCAGATGGTCAGAAACACTGTGTTCAGTCCTCAGCTAGTAAGGTGTTTCTGGCTACATCTGTCATCTCTTACAAATCATTGATTCAGACTGCCACATATTAAATTCTTTCAGTATATGTTCATGAATCAGTCAACCTGATATAACTCCTCTAGCCAAGCAGTGTACATCTATTTGTCTCCTTCATTTGTATTTCTTTCTGCGCTGTTTACACTTGGAAAACTGACATCTGTTTTCCAGGGATGGTAAATCACTATTAGCATTTCAACTAAGCACGAGTGTAGATCTGTAAGAGTAGCAAAATCTTGCTCGGAAGCTAAAAGAGCCATTCTTACTGGAAAAAATTGCATATACTACTTTCATACAATTAAATTCCTGCTCTTTAATATAAAGCAAATCTACTTAAACATCAAGCTTGGATATCACACTCAAATTGATATGTCCATGCTATCAGCTCATCAAAGAACTGTGTGTATCTGCAGAAGACGGAATTTGTTCTGTAAGGCCACCTCAAATAATCCATTACTGAGTTTCTGCCTTTATCATATAAAGCTTTGGAAAAAGAAAAAAAAAGCCAAACCCAACGCAAAACCTCAGATATTTACTATTCCTGCCTTTAAAATAACTAGATACAGAGTTGTTATTGTTTAAGCTCAACCGGCAACAAATCACCACAAGGCCCCTTGCTCACTCCCCCACCCCAGTGGGATGATGAGGAGAAAATATAAAGAAAAGCTTGTGGGTCGAGACAAGGACAGGGAGGGATCACTCACCACTTATGGTCACAGGCAAAAAACATACTCAACTTGGGGAAAAAACAGTTATCAATTTAATTTACTACCAATCAAATCAAAACAGGCATAATGGGAAGTAAACCCAAACCTTAGAACACCTTTCCCCCTCTCCCCTCCTCCTTTCCAGGCTCAACTCCATTCCTGGATTCTCTACCTCCTCCCCCCCGGTGGCGCAGGCAGACGGGGAATGGGGGCTGTGGTCAGTTCATCACACCTTGTCTCTGCTGCTCCTTCCTCCTCAGGGGCAGGACTCCTCACTCTTCCCCTGCTCCACTGTGGGGTCCCTCCCACGGGAGACAGTTCTCCACAAACTTCTCCAACATGGGTCCTTCCCACGGGCTGCAGTTCTTCACGAACTGCTCCAGCGTGGGTCCCTTCCACGGGGTGCAGTCCTTCAGGCACAGACAGCTCCAGCGCGGGCTTTCCCATGGAGTCACGGCCATCTTGGGGGGAATCCCCCTGCTCAGGTGTGGGCTCCTCCCCAGGCTGCAGGTGGGCATCTGCTCCCCTGCTCACCTCCGTGGCCTGGGGGGGGACAGCCTGCCGTCTCACCATGGGCTGCAGGGGCATCCCCTCCTCCTCCTGCTCCTCCTCCCCCTCCTTCTTCACTGGCCTCGGTGTCTGCATAGGTGTTCCTCTCACATTCCAATCCCCTCCTCTGCTGCAGGTTCCCCTTCTTAAATACATTATCCCAGACGCGTTACCACTGTCACTGATGCGCTCAGCCTTGGCCAGAGGTGGGCTGAACTTGGAGCCAGGGAAGCTTCTAGCAGCTTCTCACAGAAGCCACCTCTGTAGCCCCCTCCCCTGCTACCAAAACCCCACCGCACAACCCCAAAACAAGTTGTCAGCTAAGTTTATAAAAATCTCATTCACCTTTTTTCTTGCTTTCCTAGAGTTCAGCCAATGGAGCTCAATGTCTCTTTTAATCTTCTCTTTCTTCATCCTGTTCTGCAGGTAGATTCCACCTCATTATATAAACTCAACAATAGTCTGTGAAAAATTGTATTTGACAGCTCATTCCAATCTATGCCTCTAGGACAGCATAAAGCAGCAATTCTCAAAATTTTTGGAAATGTAATGGTACTTTGGTTGCCTGTCTTGGGCATGATACCTCCCCTTCCTGACAGCTACTTAGGTTTAACCTCATATGCAGCATGGTCCAGGAGTCCCAGATTGCGTAATTGTTAGCAGGGGCTAGAATCCCCCAGGGCTGAAGGGTAAGAAAAGGCTGTAATTACTGGCTATCGGTGTTTCCATTTTCCAGGGAATTGTTAACTGTCAGCAATTAAAAAATAGTTACTCCTACTGTGACAAATGGAAATATCTGCTTCTAGTAATGATAGCTGCTTGTAATTCTCCCTCCTGGACAAAATGAACTGTTACTGTCTTATCTGAGTAGCACTTCTAGGCCATAATCCTAGAATCTCATCCTAGTGCTGCACGGCAGAAATATTGTCTGTAAATCCAACTCTAGTTCAGTAATTTGATCTGAATTTTTATAATAGTCCTGATGGAGAAAGCACAATGTGGTTGGTGTTTTCTGCTATGCTGCACCTCATTAAAGACAATGTGAGGAATTTGAGCAAAAATGCCCTTGCAGCCTCATAGAGACAACCTGCACCCTGGTTTCTGTGGACAACCCAAACCACCAACTGTTCCTATGGCCTGCTTAATACCTAATTAGTTTTATACAGAATGGGACAGTTACAGCAGGACCAACTCGCCCCTGAGTATCTTTAGAGCTCAGAATACAATGGACCGGCTGAGTAGCCTGATGAGAGAGGCAGAAAGCACCACCTCTACCATCTTGGAAATTATGCCTAAAGCCCCGTGGTAGTCCTGCTCTTCATTTCCACCTTTCTTTTATTCTTACTTACGAGATGTTTGCCTTTGTTCCTAAAAATTAATCTAACAAAGCATCTTTAAATATCAAAGAATTTAATTTCAGGTCAACATAAATTTGTCACAATTCAGTCACTAATAATTTATGTTTTTCTGGCCACACTGCCTTTTATTATACTTCAGTTAGAGCAGCTCTTTATCTCAAATTTATGTAGAGGATTCTAGTCTAACAATGTCCCACCTTTAAATCTTAGTTTTGCACCTTCAGTAACCTTGTGTTCTACATAAGGTGATACAACCTTGAATGATGTTAAGTTACTCAAATTCTTGACTACCAGAACCAGAAACCTCTCCTCTATGAATGAGTGGCACCATCATCAAGAATGTGGGCTTTCTATCATGGGTAGATGCATCACCAGGGTAGTTCTATTCTGGATCTAGGTAAGCACATCTTGTAAGAATTTGGATTTAATTCACTAGTGTTGACTAGAACTGCTAGATAAGGAAAGTTTTCAAATGTCCATTATTATATAAATAGAACCATACACATATGCTCCATAATTTAGGTTTTCCATAATTTAGATTTTAAAAACATTCTTGTTTTCTCTTTTTTCCTACACTAATCTGCCCTATATCATGTTTCCAGCCTTCATTTGCTGAGCTGTGACAGTATGCTATGTCAGATAAAATTTCAGTAAAACTACCTGATGATTCTGAGGGGAAATCTCCCAACTCTTGAATCACCTCACTCCTAGCAAGACAATTCCCTCACTATTTCTGTAATTCTCAGATCCACAATCAACACACAGTTGCAAGTGAAGCTCGCCTTATTAAGTCTGTATTGCACAAAGTACTCTGAGGTGTGTGACACACTGTGTGTCCATCAGGTTTCTAAAACATAAGACCTTCTAAAAGGCATGCAATCATTTCTAAATATTGTCATTTCTTATGTTGCTGGTAAAAATTAATGAAAGAAATATTTAAAAAGAAAAGAAAGAATCAGTCTTACTAGCTGAAATAAAAAATCCTTCCCAGAAAACAACAAGCAAGTTGTCTGACCAAGAGTAACAGAGGTAGGTCACTATTTGGATGACAGTTACAAAGTGGGTCATCACCTATAGCTATACTATGGCACCAGACATATAATAGCATTATCTGTAGCTTCAGTCATGTACTTACAAATATCAGCTAACAGCCTTCTTTAGTGATCATTGAACATATTCTTTCTTTGCTGCTTCCACTGTCTAAACATTTTTCAGCTCACTTTCAACGTTTCTTGTCATTTAGCAAAACAGCTGTGACACTTTTGCACCATTATCCCAAACAAGCTGAAGCTGGCCATACGTTAAGACTCTCAGTCTATAAGGACATGCCTTTCTTTAGAACAAAGTGCTAGAACAGCACACTATTTTGAAGTACCCCCTAACTATCACAGCTATCTCTTAACAATTTTGAAAGGACAGAAATATTTCACCAGCTTCATTACTTCAACAGCTAGAAAAAAAATCTGCAACATTTCAATAGCTAGAAAAAATACGTGCAAGAATATGGAAGAAACCTCTGCTGCTTCAATAATACCTGTTCTTGTCTTACTTTTTCATAGATACCTGCTGTATCTTTTGCCATGAGAAAATCATACTGTTACTTTTTCACCGTGAAAGCCAGTAATTTTTCTCCTTATCGACATTTTCATTTACACAAATTCCTACATTGTAAAATGGAAGCAAAATACGATGAAATTATTTTATATTGCCTGTTTTATTATGTAAACCACAACTGCTCCCGCTATCAACACGAAAAGTTTAGTGCTACTGAAAATCATTTAATCTATTCTTGCAAAACATGACATTAGCTGCATGTAAATTAGACCACGCCTCCTAATGACTCATATGCCATTTGTCTTGACAGGACAGATATTTTCAAGGAAAATTTCTTAAAAAACACAAATTTTTTTCTAGGTATACTTTTGTTGTTACATATAAGATTCTAATTCAAACAAAATAAGGGCAGGTGGGATCCTTTCATGTTTCTATGGCCATGGCTATTTTTTTTTACTATTACTGCATTGTCTACCACTTATTTTTCTTGTCATTTGTATGATACTTAAACACAACAGCAGAGGGGTGAGCCATTAGGAGCCATTTCTAAAAATAAGAAAATTCTATTGTCTAATCATAAAAAATAGTAGAGGGGTAATGGACAAAGTACTGTCTGAATAAACTTTCTGTTCATTTTTTAGAGATGACCATATTTCTGTCTCTGCTTCCCTAAAAATCTCTGCAGCAGTTGTGGAATGCTAAAAAACAGAAGCTCAAATACATTTCTCTCCATGCTATATGTGAAACACCTGCTGGCTTCCTTTTCTTTGATGTAGAGTTTGGCAATAAATAAGAAGACTAAAGAGTCTATATGAGCCAGTGATACAGTGCCCACTGGGCCATGATTCTGTACTGACCTGAATTCACAGGACTCATTCTATTTCTTCAGTGAGAAATACACCAGAAAAAGCTGCAGAAGAAGGCATAGAAAGCTGCACTGCAGCAAAATACCAGGCCAAAAAGAATAATGATCCCTTTTCCATCAAAAGAATAAACATTCATTAGTGTTTTGGGGTCAAAAGATATTATTGCTATATTTTAAATTCAGATTAGTCAGATTCTTCTATGTGTAACTTCATTCATTCGTTATCATAAAATCAGCCAGCCATATTTGGTTTATCTGACTGCAAACACTGCAGAAGGAACTAAACAGACAAGTGCAGAAGAATCCAGTGGTGGCTCTAATGCTTTCTAATACTGGTGGTGAATCACAACAGAGAACTCTGAAGAAGACTTCAGTGTGCATGTGTCTGTAACACAGTATTTAAGAAAACACTGAGTAGTAGTGAGTGCTACTGAACTAGTACATGAATGCATGAGAACCCTGGATTTGATTTCAATATTCATAACATATACGTGTATATATATGTACACACACATACATGGAAAATGTTACATGTTGAGGATTTCACTGTCTATCCCAAAATGTAGCAATTTAGACTGAGCAATATGAGTGACAGGTAAGAGAGTGCTACAAGGTAATAATGCTCATTCTTTCTGTTTTTCAACATAAAACAACTACATGCTCTCATCTTAGTACTATCTTGATAGTAAATAACTCATACAGTCTTTGTTATGTTGAAACTGAGCTTGAAATGCTCCTACGTTTCTAAGAAGAACAACAACGAAAGATTTTAGCAAAGTTTGTAAAGTTCTGGTGGAGATGAAAACCACTGTCCTCAAGGGAAAAACTGTCCTTGAAAGAATCCACTCTTCTCCACAACTTGTCCAGGTGAAAAGCAAGAACTAGGAAGAAGACTGATGACAGTTTATTTAAGAAACTATTTCTCTGCTTTACTACTTCAGGATGTGATCTTATTCCTATTGATTTGAGTGCTTCAGGAGCAAGTCCTCAAACATCAATTTAAAAATAGTACAAAGGGGAAAAAAAAGGAAAAATCTTTTCTGTTTAGCCAGTCATTATTATAGAATAAGGACCTCCATCCTTTTCTTCTGCAATTTGTACAGAAATAGTATGTAACATTTAGATATACTTACTTATATGACTACATGCAGTCAATGTAAAAATTATGCATACAAAATAGTCATCCGTTCCAACTTCCTACGGGTCAATCCATTACAAAATACATTAAGACACTTTGCAATCAAGTAAGATTTTAACTGAAGGTGATAAGCATTTTTGTCTTCGTATGCTGGTAAGATTGGCCAGATTTTCTTAGACCCCATTATTTAGAGTAAGTAAAAATTGCTTTGTTTTAATCATAAAACTGCCATAAAATCATTTTACTCTGGAATTAATGGGTACAACCATTCACACTGCATGAACAGTACAGGAACACTGAAGAAGGAAAAATCTATACAGAATACATTTCACAGTAATGTAATGCACTCTAACGTATGACATAAACAGAAGTGTGATAGATAGATTTCAAGGTCAGAAAAGACCATGGTGAGTGCATTCTGCACTAAAAACATCAGCGAATATCATCAAGTATCATCAGGTGGTCACTGCAATCAGTCCACAATTTCTTTTTGAGTAAAAGTATTGCATCATATGCCCCATTTGAATCAGTTCAATGGCCTATTATGCCAGTGATTAAAATATACTTGTCTTTTAGCATGCATTTATTCAGCTTCCGGTTTCATTTTCCAGCACTCACTATGGCTTTTTCTTGACAAATTTAACAACTTCCTTCTTTTACCGGAAGTCCGAAGCTGCCCTCAAGGAAAGTCTCCAAATTCTCCACAGTCCAAACCTCCATGTTTCAAAATCTACTTTTTGCACAAGTATAAAGAGGACATCTCTTGCATTGGATCTTATAAATAGGTTTGGGGTAATAATTAATAGTAAGTAAAATTTTAATAAAAATACCAGGAATATTAACAGCAAGTATTTTACTACAGATGAGAGAAAAACCAAAATATGAATAGAAAGAAAAATTATTTGCATTTTAATTTACCTAAGCCACCAACACACCCACAAACTGACTCATGCAGATACAGGTTTTCCCCAGATCTCTCACTCATTCTGCATAAAATGTTATATTCAGAAAAGATAAATTATTTTCAAATGTCAATAAAGTTATTACCATCTTCAAATGTGAACTCCATCCTGTTTTTGTGAAGAACTTCATATCAATATGGTTTTGGACTGCTGTCATGTCCAACTGTTTTCTAGTGCATGTCAAGTAACATGACTAATATGTAACTTTTGGAAATAGTTTTCTCTCTGTTTCTCTCTTTCTTTGTGACTTTCTCCCAGTCTTGCTTGTTCAATTCCAGTGGAATTTGTTTTGGAGGACAGTTGCTTATTTGTCTTTTACAAACTATAAGCATATGTACTGTGTATCTGTATTAAGGGACAGAATATAAAAGAGTTCATACATAATGAGTATATGTGACACAGCTCTCAGTTCTCAGTCTTGCTTCAGGTTTTTTGTGTAAGTCTCAAACTACTCAAAAGCCCCTCTCCACTGTGCAGACAAGATTTGTCTTTGAGAAGCAGAGTTTTTATCAGCAGTCCTCATCCTACATCTGTGGTGGAACCACTGGATATCTTGGACTATTAGAGGATCAGGAATCCGGCTAGTGAGTGTCTTGTAAACAAGGGTATAGGCTTTGAGCTTGATCTGTAGGAGACCAGTGTCAAAACAATTCAAATGCACTTACCTCTGACTGTGTTGCTGAACACATACAGGGCTATGTTCTGTATTACCCACTCTTTATTAAGAAACACTAACTTTAAACCACAGTGTATCACACCACTGAAATCCAGACGAGAGGCAGCGAAAGTGTGTAAAATCCAGGTCTGGTCACCATCAATCAGCATGAGACATAGTACTTTAGCCAGCTGGACATGGTAAACAGGAATCCTTAGAGATAGTACTGTGTGAAATCATCAGGGACCTCACAACCACTCTTGAACTTCAAACAGATTTATTTCTTTGCTATTTTTCACCTTCAACAAAAGGAACCACAATCTCTTGCTAAAACTCCTAAATGCACCTTCAATTAATGGGCTCTATATGTGGTACAATTTAGAATTTCATATAACTGTGAGCATATCTTCCATACAAATTCAAAAAGTGTACCGAAGAGCACTGCAAACTGGCACGTGAGAAAGAGATAAGAAGGGCATCGGTAGAACTCATTGTTTTCCTAAACTGTTTAAATATTTTCCTCTTTCAACACTGTATTCTGGAGGTTGACCAACCATACGTAAACTATTGTTTTTATGCAATTTATCAAGAAAGCCATTGATTTTCTCCTGCCTTTGGCAAACCTGAATCATTACAAATTCCTCATTTGACACAAAAATGGTCTACGTAAAACCAAGTGTTCCCTCCAGAACAATCTAGTTTCTCTGCTGTACTGTATTTTGCTTTTACAAAATGTACCACTATAAGTGTATCTTATGTGGCAAGATCTTATCTGGAAAATAAAATCAACACATCAGTTGATGCAAGGATTGCTCCCGCTGACAATATTTTTTCGCATGTTTCTCTTATGTAATGAATAGGGACACTAAAATTAAGTTACTGATACAGTATAATCTCCTATCTTTGTATTTTAAGAAGAAGCTTGGGATCATGAAGTCCAAAAAAGAAGTACTCTTCCTCATTAACTATTCAATATGGCTACAGATTAGAAAGAAAATCACCTTGCAGAAACTTGCTTTCCATAAATAAAAAGCTTTGTATACAAAAATCAAGCTCCGCAGAAATCTTGATTGCAGCAAAATATGTTAATGGGTGCTACTAAAAAATAAAGTGTAAGGTCAAGGAAGCTGTAAATCTACTGATTTTACATCAGCATGTTCATTCAAGAATTTTTAAAATTAGTATAAATATCTCATTTACATTGCACCAAGACCAGAGCTGTCACCACAGTTCTCTACTTGGTATGCAAGCATTATCCACATTTTCTGCTCATAAAAAATAGAGGAATGTCATGATTTGCCTAATGTCACATAGCAGGAAACAGAAATCAAATCCTGTTCTATGACCACTTGACATTCAAAGCCCTTCATAATCTGCTTCCTAATATTCCTCTCCTCCCCTGTCACCCCCTCCTCTTTCAACACTCGAGTCCTCTAACTTCTTGTATTCTTGTTCCCTGTTTCCTTTCATGCTGCTAATACATTTGGAGTTCCCTTTCTGAACCAAGGTACAGCTTCTCCTTTACTTATTAATGCTCAGCTTAAAACACAGTCCTTCCTGACTGTCATGGATCGTCACAGATGTCTCTACATGTAATCAATTCTTGGTCCTTACCCGTATCTACAGACAATTTTTCAGCTCCTCTAGCCTAGTGCAACTGGGTTGCCAGCACACAATAACTACATATTGTTCTTACTCTGATGAGCTAAAAGATTTTTCTTCTTACTACAGAAAAGCATTCACTGTCAAAATAAGTTAATGTAAACAGCATGTTGTTAACGATCTTTATATTACTATTCATTTATGCAAGTTCTAAATCCTTGCATTTATTATATTGTCTACCTAATTCATCAGCCCCTTCAGGCTGGAGTGCATCTTTTCAAAGGTCTTTAAAATTCCCAGCACACTTGGTGGCAACATAAAATAAATAAGCACTATATAGTTCATTATAGAAATTTGAAAAAAACAGCAGTATTTCTATATATAAAGTACTCTACATCAGATGTAAATACAAGGTTTGTTTTCTAATGACCACAGGTGAAAGAAAAATCCCTAAAAAGTGTCTCTGCACTTTTCACATTATCAAGACAAGTTAGTACTCTGAGGAAATAAAAGACCATGCTGAATATGAGCAAAGCATCATGAAGCAAATAATCATCAAAAATCATGAAGTCTGTTATACTGTAGAACAAGAAGGAAGGAATGTATTTTCAGTCAAGTGTGTCTGTGCTGGTACATTTGCATGATTATATTTCATGGCCAACAATTTTTTGAGATTAGAAACAAACTGGAACTTAACGGCATCTTTTCAGTTTAGAGTTAAGGATTACTTAGAATTTACTTGGGAAATTCTTATATTTTAATTGTTTCTTTCAAACAAAGAATTAATCTATAAAGAAATCAAGAAGATTACTTTAAAAATTCAAAAGAATTGATTTTTCAAAAATATCATTTAATCCCAAACTATAATATACTCCATTGCTGTAGAGCTAAAATGTACTTCAAGAGAAGGAAGATCATGCTATCATTCTACAGAGTTCCTATTGTTATGGTTCTCTAAGTTTTAAAAACTTTGCAAGAGGATATATTTGCCTCTTATGCGATAAGGTTTTTAGGTACAACAAAGGCACAGCTAAAGATGATATACTTCAGCATTAAAAAGTACTCTTAAGAGAGAGGATTTGGAAACTATCCCATTTGAAGGTAAGATGCAGTTCTCAAGTTTAAAAACTTCATGGAGATATATTAGAAAGTTTGGATGGGAGTTTATACTCCTCTACACTTCTCTGTCTACAACGCAGCCTCTGTTCACACGATGCTGCTTCTGCAGTTGATGGAAATCTAGTCAGTTTAGCCAAATGTTCCTGGAGTGTCATTCATCTCATCCTGAAGCAGACACGTAAAATAGGTCAGATCAATTATGTCCCATAAGTACCTCTTTCTCTTCAATGACTATAAATGGGACACAGAGTGACTGACTCAGCTACAGACATCTGAAGTGAGATGAATCCCACACCCCACAACTAACTATCCTGCATAAGTTTTCTTAATAAAATAATGTTGAAATGTTTCTTATCAAAAGGATATTTAAACAAAATAAAGACAGAATTTTAAATATCTAGTCTAATACAGTCTAACTTCTGAGAAAGTATTAAATTGCTAGAGCTGAAAAGAATTTGTTGCATGTTATTATTTCTCATAGTGTTTGTCCATAGGTATAATGTCCAGTCTGTCTGGGATTAGGAAATAATTGAAAAATTGAGCAGAACCCATTTTTGCTGTGATTCCCTTTAGAGGACAGATATCTATACATTTTGTGATCTTTTGAAAAAGATGGAGCTTTTGAAAGTACATAAAAACACACCAATTTTACTGAAACCAGCATATTCTTTGAAGACAGTTGGAAAACAGGCTTTTTTTCCTGCTATAAAAAAAAACAGACCAGGTAGGTGATACCTCAAGAAGGAGAAGTAAAAGCTTAGAAATATCACTTCCAGGACAATTCCATTTACATTCTGCTCTTATATAAGCAAAAATAAAAGATTGCTTTATTTTTATTTTTTTTTAAACAAAACCAACTAATTTCTCTGAACATTCTAATCTTTATATAAACTAAACTTGCTTGGAGACTGTCAGCAGGTCTTTCAATTAAAAATGTAGTTATCAGAAAATCAAGGTCCTACAGGATACTTCTAATGAAACACTTCACTGGATAAACTATAAAAAAGTATTCCAGTTAATTGAATCAAAATATTTAATTTGGGGTCAATGTAACACTGCAATGCATCTGAGCCAGATATGAATGGTGGGACTTTGATTTCACGTGTTTCAAATCCCGCTTCTAAAGTGTGGCAACGCCTCATGGATGCATTGAACAAGGAAACCTGATCCAGTGACAAGACTGGGGCCTCTGTCGCACAGCAGTAGCTCAGCAATTTCCCTCCTGCCTGTCATGGGCATACAAGGATCTAAAGATACAACTTCTAGCATCAGGAGTAGCAAAACCTTCTCTCTGTCCTCAGGCTGACAAACCTGGCAGTCCAGGCTGACAAAGTTCAGTGTTACCTTAAAAATATTTTTTTTAATGTTTCAGTATTTTGCCTTCTCCAAAAATAATCTTTTTGAAAACATTTTATTCCATTAAAACATCCTCATTTTTCATTTTTGTCCTGATAGGGAGTAAAAACAAATGTTGAAATATAGGAAGCTCCCATAAGAAAAAAATTCCAAATACTGAACAGATAAAATTAAAACCTCTTCAAGGAAGACTCTCTGCTGCAATTAAGGAGTGAAAGCAAAAAAAAAATAAAAGTCTAGAGGCAGAATCATCCCAAAATATCGTTTATTTCCTTGTTCTGTAGGCTCCTATAAAACATAACTTTAGTATCTGTACTGCACTTAGTTTTAATCCAATGATCACACAAAACTAATGGCTCAAGAAGTTAAAAATAGCAGCTATATGGTATCTAATAGCCATATTACACTTGGGAGTAATTTGAGATCTCTTGCTCTTCAAGCAAAAACTCATAATCATTGCTCAAATAACCTATATACAACAGCCAAAGATGAGAAAAACAACAGCCACTGTCTGTCACTGTAGTAATTTTTGGTGGAGTTAAATGTATTTATTCTCCTGCATTATCTTTATTATTTTTAAAGTGATAAATATATATTTATAGGCTTATTTTAGAAGAACCTGTTCTGATAGCTAGAAGATTCAAGGATCTGTTCTGTTTTAAACTGCAGATTCAGATAACTAGAAGTATTATTAAAAGGAACAAAGATGCTTCATTTTAATTAAAATCTCTCACCTTCTTCCTTTAAAGAAGCCTTCAAAAGATACAGTTCTTTAAACTGTGTGACTTCAAGGTTACAAAATATTAATGGATCTTCCTGAAGCTCTATTGCCTTTCTCATCAGTATTATAATCTTCTGTTTGCTTGTCTCCACACCTGACTATTTTTTAAGACTTTGTTCATTTGTGAAAGTAAACCAAGGCAATGAAAACATGGGTTCAGCTGAGGTTACAATATCCACCAATCTGGTATAAGATCATGATAAATCAGTAAAATATACACCTACTGTACTTCTTTCTACTTTATTCAATTACATATTTTCCGAGTGCACTACAGACCGATTTTCTCTTTAAATTCAGCTTACTTGCAATTTAATCTTCCCTCTCATGCAGATGTCATGCACAATGGTGCACTGTTATTATTTCACACCCGAGGAAAAAAAAATCCATTTTCTTCTGTTAATTACATATATATTTCTCTATGTGCAAAATACAGTACCCCAGATTAGTAGTACACAAATTCTCATAAACTGAATAGGAATGGATCTCACCAGCGCTCATGTGAAACCTCCACATTACACAAGTGTTGCAGAAACCATAATTCTACGAATGGCACACATCCTTCTAGAGCAGTACTGGACCATCGTTCCAAAATGAGACAGAAGGGTAACTGATTATTGAAAAACAAGTCTTTAAAACAAGAATTAAAACAAATCCTCGTCCTGTTCCTTCCTAATGTCAAGAGCAAAGAAATTAGCTGAAGGGCATATCTAAATCCCACTTACATTCACTTACTCAAAAGTCCATGTAACTTGATTTCAAAAGCTTTCACAAGCTACCAGACAGAACTGCCACGCAGTCTTAAATTGCTGCCTTCTGCAACAGGCAGAAGACTGAAGTGATGGTATTGCTTAGGTGGGTAGAATGATCCAGCTCAACAGCCCATAATACTTGAAATGTGCATTCTGTCATGATGTAGTATCTTTCCATTCACACTTTCTCATCTGTACTGAAATCCAAAGTATAATGCAAAGAGATGGTTTTTTTCTGCCACCAAAGTTAGTTATATACTTTCCATGGCTATGGGAACCCAGTAGGAGCACTTTAATATGGACTACAGACTTCTGGCTGGAGTTCTTAAAAAAAACATCTAACCTAGTGTATTTTCTGCCCACACTGGCAAGAAATATTTAACACTGTATTAGCAGTTTACTAGCAAAAAACCACTTCATTTCTTATAAAATACTAGTGTTTCAGGGCCTAATGAGCAAATACTAGCATAATTTTTGATTCACAATTACTGTGGCTATACAGGTTTTTTTCTTTTAAGGAAAGTTTGTGTATATCTGCATCTAGAATATTTGTCTGCTTCTGAATTTTTCTATCATTAGTCAGAATACCCTCAGGACTGTGAGTCTCTTGTCCCCATCAGTCTATAGGGGACAACAAGCATTATTCAGGGGGATGCTATTTGTGCTTACTCAGTTTGCTCTAGTCAAAAGTTTCATAGGAACAAACCATACAAAGTGCCATATCAGATTAGACCAAAATCTGTCTCTCACAGCGATCACCAGCAGTTGCTGAGGGAAAGAGGGTAAGAATGGGGAAATATACCATGACACTCAACTTGGTCTTGGTACGACCTTCCCATTTGCCAACCATCCGCCAGTGTCAGACAACCCTCAGATCAGGTCTCATACCAGCCCGGAGAGCCAATCCACCGACAGAGATGTGTCCCTCAGCAGATAGACAGCAAAAGGGAATCATCACTCTATTAATACTTTAAAGTGTCACATAAATGAATGGCAAAATATTACTGTAGGTAAGAATCTTAAAAATGAAAGTCACTATCTGAAATCATCCTTTTCCTCTTTGCATCACTTGACTATTTTTTGATAATTCATTCCACAAATACCATATACGACATTGAAAAAAAATTCTTACTGTGAAATCTGGAAAAGATTCAGTCAAAAAGGACACTAAAGCTTTTTATCAAATCTGAAAAATATTACTTTACTGTTGCTACAGCAACATCTCCCTAATAAGCCCTTTAAATTTAAACACTGTCTTAAGAGAGTTCTAGGTCAAGTTAAAAAGCACAGACAAGCTCTTCAGAGAAATAAAGTTTATATTCAGCATGGGTAAGAATGCAACAGAAAAGGTGAACTAAAGTTTTAGCTATTTCCATAATGACTTCTCACTTGCTGTGGTCTGTCCTACTTTCTTTCCCCTTAGCCATCCAGTAGTCTCTCTTCCGAGGAGAGAATTCTCAACTGCCTCTAAGGGAAAATTCCTAATAATTTTTTATCCTATAGCAACATATCATCTTCATTAAAAAAAAAAAGCTTAGATTTGCAAAAAGATATATTTGCAGATGTAAGTTTGCACCTCCTGAGATAAGACCAAGAATAAAAAGCTATTTCCAGTTTCTCACATATGGAGAATAACTACACATAGATAATATATGAACTGAGAAATTGCAGAGCGAATACGAAAATCATTCATGAGGCACCTGGGAATTATAACAGGAATTTATATTTATTTGCTCTATAACTACATGATAGCTGGTGTTTTCTCACTGATCTTTAAGGTCCAGAGTTTAAGTCATTCTTCTGGGGGAGAGTTGACAGTATGCATACTGGGGATCATCTTTGGAAAAGGAGGAACAACCTCTTTCAGTTTTCATGCAGTTGTAAAGCATCGTTTAGTGGATTTTTGGCACCAATCCGGTTTCAGAGAAATTTTCAGTTAATTTGCATCTTCTCAAATGTAGGTTTTTACAGTCCTTCCCAGATGTCACCAGATACCTACTCATCAGAAGAAAATGAAAACCAAAGCTTCTAACTCATCCTAAAGTGGTGTGCCATATCAATTTTAAAAAAGTAAATGAAACATGTGAAGTATTATTATTGCAGAAGGCACTCCAAACAGTAGTAGCAGATTGAAAGTAATTTGAGGAATTCCTATCTATCTTCATTTTAAAAAAACCTGTCCTAATTATCTTATTTGGAATGCCACAAGTAACCCTAGATGTACACAGGTGACTGTACTATGAAGTTTGTTATTACAGACTTTTCTAGCGTGTGAAATTTTGATGACGTTAAAGTGATCAAATACCAAAGAAATGAGTGAAATAAAAATCCTGATTTTACAAAAATTCAAGGTATAACCAAAACTGCTGTGACCTATTTTTCCCCCCTCTGAAAGAAAAAAGGGGTAAAGAGTCCCCGTTTACTAAGTCACAATAGCACTTACCTATAGTTAGGCACATGCCTAAGTATTTGCATTGGTAATCAGAACCAAAATTAAACAGACTTAATCATAGCTTTCAGGTAATAAACTATTATAGAAACAGCTGTCCTGTGATTTATGACGTGAAAAAACTATCATCTTAATACCTGACCTACGTTATTCACAAATGAAATGTGACTAACAATAGATTATGAATAAATATAATGTAAAATACTGTGGAATGAGCTAGTGTTAATAAACTACATAATGAAATTAACCTATTTCCAACAAAGCTGCCAGTTCACTGATTTTTTACTTACAAAGACTAAGAAAAAGAGGTGGTGTATACTGACTCCACCATAACAGCGATTATTATAGTACGCTAGCTTCCAGCTTGCCACATTTAAAGGCTATTTATTCCTAACACTCTCTCTCCCCCTTTTTTTCTGTTTTTGTGTTTGCCATCATATCTGGTCTCTACCAGCATTCATTGCTGTCATTTATACACATAAGAAAGTTATGTATTTTTTTTAATGTGTATTCAGGAAGTGTCATATCTGCAGTCTGTAATGGTTTCTGTTGGTTTTTTTACAAACTGGTATTTAGTTGACATCTGCACAACAGGGAAGGACTTTCCAGAAGTCACATGGCAGTGGTGAAGCAGGTCAAACAGAGTTATGTTAGCACAGCTGACAAGAGCTGAAGGGACAGGAAGGTGGAAAAAAAATCCCAGGTATGAATAAGTCTTCACTCAACAGAAACCACAGCAGAAAGGTAGATTCTTCACCTAAGTCATTACCCATTTTGGAGGATGAAAGCTGACCAAAAATAACCTGTCTCTGGCAAATTTCATTAAGCATTCTGATAATCAGGTTAATCTGACAGTCTGGTGAAGCCAAACTAGGATTACAGGTATAAGAATGTTATGTGATTTTTTTCTGCACCTATTTTATATAATAGTTGTTTTACTGAACTTTGCATAATGTAGAATACTTGCTTTCTTTTCATTTGAACATTGTCTTTCACATGAACATTGTCTAACACTGAGAAGTGACTCAGGTGTGGCTGGCAAACTACAGAACACTACACCCTCTGTTTTCCAGGGAGTGACAATCCCAAATAAAGGAACGCTCACACCCCATTCTGCAGGATGAGGCTTGTGAGCTGATACACCACCAAACCACCAAAGCCCATCCTTCGGCAAGAAGAATTCTCTCAACTGAGAAGAGTTAAGCAGAGTATCTTTGTCAATAGCATGAAAACATGGGTGCTCCCAAGCCAAGGCTGTCTTCCAGACTGCAACAGAGACAATAGAAAAGTGACTAGAAAGAAAATGCTCAAATATTTATTTGCTAATACTCTGTCTTAAATAGAGCTAAACATATTCTATAAAACCAGCTCTAGGCAAGCCTTATTCAAATATTTGATGCCTTGAATCACCTTAAAACCAGGAACCCTGGACTAGTATCAGGGACATAGAAGGAACTGAACCTGCAACTGTTCTTATTTACACCAAACATAAAAATAACTTCAGGCAAACTGGTGAAGCTATTCATAAAATGCTGCATTTTACATACTTCTGTTGATAACAGAGGCTCCTTGTGCAGGGATGAACTTTCATCTGAAAGCAAGTTAGTATTATTCTAATACCGGATGGACAAAAAGAAAGATAAGGAATGACAAGAAGCCCACCTGTTAAAGAAGCATTAGGTGGCCAGACAGATGTACACCCAAATTCAGATTCTGGCAGCTTCATGCAGAGGCTTAGGTGAGGCTCATCCCCCCTTACACGCACCACTATTTAGTCTTTCTGGCATGAACCTCCCTAAACTGCAAGAGAAAGAAGCACAACCATGCTTCTTTTAACAACCTGTGTAGCCACCCCACCACTGGGCAGCTGATCGTGTCAGAGTTCTTCCCTATCTGCTAAACTATGAAATAGTTCCATAACCTGAAGATCATAAATTATTGTTCTAAAATTCTCTCAAGTAATTAGGAAAGTTTGACAAGCAGGTGTGATCAGCTCCATCATTCAAGCTGAATCGGATCCTTCATAAAAGCTGTGTGTTTGTTCTACTTTCTAGAATGTCAGCCATTTGACAGCTGTTTATTCTCAAGCCTGTGTGCTGTGTCCATTTCCTCCTCCCTTCTCAGTTATTTACTTTCAGATTATAAACTCATTAGAGCAGGTGTTACTCAGAGAAACAAAAGCAAATGGACAGGAAAAAAAAAGCCCTCAACTGTAGATCTTTGTCTTGTTGGGCAGCATAAAACCAAACACACATAATACTAAAACAACCTTCCCATTCTGCTTTTTAAATGCTATTTGATTATAGCATTATAAATTTTATACCATCTAAAAGTATGAGTGATTGCTCCCAAAGAACATGATTGTTTTATTTTTCTGCAGCTCTTATGATGGAAATTCACGAGATAGCATCAGTTAACTTTGGTTTTTCCTTCAAATTTTCTGTTTTCATTATTGTTGCATTTATTTTGATTACGCAAATTTTATAGCTGCCCTTTGTCCTTGGAAATCATCCCCTGCTTGTAGTACATGTTAGTAAATGGTAATTATGAGCTGACCTAGTTAAGCAAATAAACCTCCAGATAGGTAGTACTAACAAGAATATTTTAACAACTCCGAAATTTCACTTCATAATGGAGGAAAGGGAAAATTGCAGAATCTGACCCCAGATTTCAAGGGCGCCCCACCCCCCCAACATTTCTGAGTTACAGATCAAACAAAAATAAAAAAATTAAAAGGAATACACTGTGCTGAAGAATTGGGGGGGGCGGGGGGCAGTACCTCTGTCAACTGTGTAACTAACTCCAAGATGTGTTCACCTACCTAAATGCTTGATGATGTTTATCTTGGTATCTTGTCTTCAATAACATCCAGCTATTTCCAGAAAGTCATGACAGATGTATAATTCCCAAATTTCCCTTTTCCCCTCCTTTTTTTTCTTCCTTTAGGTTGTACCTAAGAAGTGGGATAGCCACCAGTGCCTACAGCCTTCTCCAACAAATGGAAGGAGTTGCTATAATCCACAGGGTGACACCATGAAAGTAAGAAACAGTGTTTAGCTGAGAAGCTGGGATGAGAGGTGAGGCCAGGTCACAGAAGAAGTCTGGTATAATATTTTGCTAGTGTAAGTAAGGCATTGCAGTGACTACATACTGAGAAAGAGTACTGAGCTCTGTGAAAATCTAGAAAAGGAAGGAAGATTTTATGAGTAACAGCTCACTGAAGATTTTGATAGCTAACATCTATTATATCAAATATCAAATAGAGCTGACATATAAACAGCAAGTATATAAAGTATTCCACAATCTAAACTAAAGTTATAACAAATCATTTTGCCAAGAGAAATGCACCATAATGTATACATTCTCTAAAAAATAGAAGAAACATTCACACTCTTTGGTGGTGATTTATCTGCATTAATCAAGGGTTATAATCTTTGATGCCACATTTTTAATTCAGCACTGAAGAGTAAACAGAATTTAAAGTCTAACTTACAAATCGATTCTGTAAAAGAGGTCAGGTTAATAGGAGACTATCTTTTATAAGAACACAAGTCAATGTTTCATGCCATGGAGAGCTCAGGGGCACCAGTGGCATAAATTAATCATATCCCCAAACCCACCTCCCTGTTGCCATTTCATGGATACCAGCACTAATACCAGCACTGTTTTCACTGCTTGTGAACATGGCTGTGATTTAGATCCATTTTATTTGTTTGTTTCACCCAAACCAATACCCTTTACAAAGGTCAGATCAAGCAGTCACTGGCAGGAATACCAAAAACTTTTGTTATAGCCAAACATTCTGTATTGCAAAGCTGCAGCCTGATAATAGTTGAGAAAACACAGACAATTTCTTAATACACAAACTCTTCCTCAGGCCTAAAGATGAGACATGACCTTCTAGGTGAAGTAAAGCAGTTGTCTGAAACAACTGCCCTGAGTTTAATGAATTGTATTAATGAACTAAAGATGTTGTAGAGAAAAGATAGCCCTCCTGGTGCAGAGCAGACTATTAATAAGAGAATAGGTTATAATATCTTTAGCCCTTTTAGGACTGCAACAGACAGACAGGTAATTATCTCTTGCAGAATAATGAGAGCAGAAGATTTCTGTGTGCCAGAAATCCAAAAAATCTATCAGTTTTTCAGCATCCAAGATTGATTTGTGTAGGGTATTTTGTAGAATTTATTGAGGTTCAAACTTGAGAGATCAAAGATTAATTGGGGGAAGGGGGGAAAAATGGGGTTTTTACATGTATCCGGATATTTCCTGACTTCTGTTGAACTTTGTATTATAATATGTAGTGTGTGTTTGGTCTCAGTTGCATTGTTTTCTATGAGGACATCTGGAAGTATATTACATTTTGGGAGGCACATATATCTCTGTGCACTAACTTGTACTTCTTGGCTATGATTTCAAGCTTATGTAACCATCATTGCATGCTGTTAAACTATGACTGAAAGAAAAGACCTTACACCCACTACAACCAGCTGTACTTCCCATAAAACTTCTAGTTACTGATTTTTATGCCTTAAAATAGCTTGTTTTATCAACTTATTAGTTTGAAGCAAAATAGGTATGCAATGTTAAGTGCTCTCTGTTCAGACAGTCTGTGCATCAACAAACTATGTTTAGTATTTAAGTATGTTTCACTGAAAGAAACTATAGGAAAAAACGCAGTCAGATGCCGTAATTTACTAAGCTACTCTACTTCTCAAAAAATTCCTTCTCAAAAGGAATAAATTCTATAAAGTTAAGCCCCTCTAATCTTTTCAGAAAAAAGTTCCCTAATTTTTGGATGAGCACAGCTGTTCTGAATGGCATACTGTTATTGGGAATGCTATAGTATATTGATGCTATGAAATGGTTGAGATAAAAATAGAGCCCTTCCACCCCCCTCACAAGTAAAGCCCCTAAAACTCACATAAGAAAACTCAGTAATCCTATGTACACATTAACCTCCATGCCCTTCATGCTTTCTCTTGACTGTCCAAAACTAGTAAGTCTTCAGTGTCCCTTTCCTTCAGCTCTCCAATACCATACTCCCCTACCATCTATCTTACCTACAGATCTCCTGTTCATTTACCTACTTTTTTCCCTTCACTTGCTCATTCCATTGTGCCCGTTTCTTCTCTGTCTCATTCAGAGTCACCTTCATTTTTTTGTGATTTTCTCTGAGAAATTTTTTTCCAGGACTACTAATATCCTTCAGCCACCTCACTTGTTTCAGTCCCTTATGTGACAAACCTGCCTGACTACTCACAGGACCTTCCTAAACAGCTTACTTGTAAGACCTCATATATCTCAAAGTCATGCCTGTGGTTTTGAAGTAATGTAGTAGGTGATCCTCAACCAACCTCACTTTAGTTTAAGGTGCTTCATTAGTTTCACCTCAGTGGGGAGAGACAGGTGAATCACTCTTCAAATGTGCTTACCTCTCCCCAAGTTTAACCTGAGCATCTGATTTTTTAATAGCTAAGGTGCAGTACCTACTATGTATATATTTACAGCCAGATACTCACACTAGCCTGGGAACATATGAAGACAGTACTAAGTGGAAAGTAATATCTGCGTTCAGGGAGATGCTTATCTGACCTGTGCTAGATATGTACAGTTGGGTAAAATTAATTGAAATTTATAAACTAGATATAGGTTAAAAGGAAACTAGATTGATTAGCTCAAATAATTACATTTAGTTAGATGACTCCCACCCCTTACATTAAGAGAAATAAATCCTTTCTATTCCCAGAGAAGTTTCTCATAGTCTACACACATTTCCTGACTCCATTTTTGCCACAGCTTTGGCCTACATGAATGAATTAAAATTTCTATTTTGTGAATCCCTTTTCCTTCTTGTCACCTCGCCTCATTTTCTCATGCCTCAAACCGGTCCATTGAACATCTCGGTTTTGCTGCTGCATTTCACCATCTCTGCCATGAGAAAAAGTAAGTCCACCCAATCTTAAGTTTACATGTTTACAGATTGTATACAACTCACTAATCTCCATTCCTGATCTCCAATGCCAATAATTTTAGTTCTACTAAACATTTCATCCCTCATCCCCTCCTATAATCATCCACATTCCCAACATGCCTCTATTCCTTGGCATGTCTTCTGTCTGTTTCCCTGCAAACATGCTCTTTTCATCTGCATCTTCAACTGCTTATTCTTCATTTGTAAACATAAAACTGTTTGACCAGCAACAATATCACTTATTGCCTTCCTAGACTTATTAATCATGACCATCCTGAGCCTAACCAAATATACACCCAGCTTAGCATCCTGTCTTTGACGGAGACTAGCAGTGGGCTTTCCCTCTTGGATACTTTCCCTCCTTTGCCAATTTTATCACCAAAACCAAATCAATCTTTCCTCCAATCTTTACTGAATGCCCTCCTAAATTTGCCTGTAAACACCAACACAGATTTTAGCAAGACATTATATCTACTGATTTGTAAGAATAACTTCACAGATTTTTATCTAAATTTTAGGCCACAGTGTAAGTGGGATGAGGCCAAAATATATATCATTTTCCGCAAGTTGGAATATACACTGCCTTTTGGCTTCCATAGGTCTTCTTATGGATTTGGATACATATGACCAATGGTAATCACCTACATCTGAGCTCATGTTCGTATGCTCTCTTTCCAGCCAATGGAAACCTGATTGACGTGGAAGACCTCAACTCCCTGCTTACCAGTGGGCTCCACTCCCTTCAGGGACTGCGGTTGTCCTTTGTCACTAATGACAATCTCTCCACGCTGATGTTTATAAGCATTGCTGTTCACTGTAACTAAGTACGCTGGCAACCACCTATTTATCATTAGTGTGTCAACACCCTTTGCTGTTTTAGCAGAACTGCCCCAATATTCCAGGATCTAACAACTAGAAGTAACCTCATTTCTTTCAGTAGGCTGACTGACAGCATGGTATGATGACGATGTGGTATGATGAAGTTTTGGGGACTGGTATTAGTCATAATTAGTAAAAAAAAAAAGGAAGACAAGTAGAAATATTCTCTTTTATTTCACCAAATTCAGAGAAATGTTGTGGTACACTCAGGTGGGAAGCAGAAATGAGCTTATATTTCCAAAACCTTGTCTGTTTTCTCTCAACCAGTAAGCCAAACAAAATGAAGAAAACTCTCCCTAGAAATCCCATCCTACAAACAACCTTTAGAGCACCCTGCAATGACTTCCTTTTACTGATAGAGAAATAATTCACTTCCTGTCCATCCAAAACTTTCAATGAATACAAATTAGATAGTAAAAAGATATTGCAGAACAGTTATGGCATGATGCCAAAAACATTAATGCATATTCTTACCTTTAATTCAACGGAACTAACAGACAGACATGCCTTGGTATCAAGCTACTTTCAAGTTGTTTTCTAACATAACTGATTACTTAAGAAACGTTTCTAGGATATACAAAAATACTTTTGATGAAGGGAAGCATAGAGCTTCACGTTCTGAGCACATAGCATTGTCTTAATTAAATTTTTTTTAATATATTTTTATTTGCTGGCATTATATCATAAATTACACTCCATCACCAACAATTACATCAAATCAACATGATATCGAAATACCTAAGTGCCTATGAGAAGTTCCAAATTAATGTAACTGGAAAGTCAGGCAATTTTATCCACTGAACAGATGGTAACACTGTAATTCCCCTACTTTCTCAGCCAGTCTGCTGCAAGCCTTAAGCAGCGTTTTGATCCAAATGCTACTGAAGTCAATGCAAAGGTTGACATTGACTTCGGTGAGTTTCAGCTCAGTTCAGACTTTGTGCAAGAAGCAAAATTTCAGTCCTCATGGATCTCCAAGACAGTTGACAATGATGGCTGAGAACAACAACAGTTATGTTAATTTTGCTATGGTAACAAGAACTAAACCAAGATAAACTTTTTTGCTATTCCCCATGAAACACCCATAGACAAAAGATATCTGTCACTACTTCCTTTGGATTGTATCTGAAGCACTGACTGAAAAGCCAAAAAATGTGTATTTTTTCATCTGTCCTACTCTTTATTTCATTCTCTTGTAATTTTAAGAATCAGCAATGGAGAAATGCTTTCCACCAGTGGTAAATGAAGTCCCTGCTCTTGTAATTTCTTACTTCTGATCAACTTTAATCACTTGAAACTCCTAGCCCGTGTATAAAATATTTTTTTTCAGCTGTTAAACATGCAGATCATACTTTGTGAAAGTCCTACAATTAACATGCAACATTTTTTACAAGTCTTTGAGTAAAGTTTCTATCAACTACATTTGAACCCCAGTGAAATGTAAGATACTGTCCTTGCTCGCTACAGGTTTAGAAGAATATTTCATGTTTATAAGCTGAAATGTGACAGATTTGTCTTTTTGTTAGTTAGTTAAAAACTAAATTCACAGGCATTTGACTCACAAAAATTTTGCATATGATGATTTGAATACAACTTTGAAGGAAATTCCACATGGTGTATGGAACAACTGTTTCTGGAAATTTCCACAGCATATAAATGTACTCATTTAAGAAGAAAATGCAGACCGAAAAATAGGATTGCACGCAGCACAAAAGATCAAATCATATTGCAAAATTATATTCACTGAAGGTTATAAGCATCATTTTACACATTAGAGGTCAATGTGAAGGCACTGCAGTTAGCACATACTTACTCTCTTTTCTAAAACATATGAGGATGACTTCCACTGTAAAGTATTAGTATTTTAGGACTAATGAAATAATGTGATTAAGAATATTCAGTTTACTTTGTTCCCAAGTTTTCTACCTCACCCAGACTATCTGATATGAAAATAAAATAACACTGCAACTTTCTGAATAGATTAGTCTACTTAAAAAGCTGTACAACTGCATGAAAATACTTTAATTGTTGGAGCTTCAATTTTCACTGAAGTAACTGCTTAGTGTTTACTGGAAGGCATTTTAAGTTTAACAGCTTCCTCAGCATAATTATTTGCTAATAAGAAAATGTCTTATTGAAAAAAAAATCCATACAGCCCTCGCTACAGAAGCAGAATAACCCAAATCTGTGGAATTTAGCAAACATGATCAGGATATATTGTTCACAGATTTTCACTTTGTAAAACACTTAAAAAGAAGTTCCATAATCTTAAATGGACTGTGTCCATTTATAAACAAATAAAGATTTATTTAGAATATTGATCTCCCAGCCCCGGTGTTTCATCAAAGACTAATGAGTACTACAATATAGTCAGCTGATTTTTTTCTTCAGAAAAGATAAGAATCTCTCCCCTAGGCTAAACCTGGTCAAGAGACAGAGAGGGGAAGAGCTATACTTCTCCTCATTTGTTCACATTTAAAATGCTACTGTAAATGTCAAGAAATGGAAGAATATGTGCTTTTGTTGATAATAGCATCTTATAAAAACACCTTCCCACAGGAACAATCTACAAAGCCTCATGAATTACATAGGCAGAAGAAGCACAAACCAAATCTTTTACCTTATTTAACTGTACTTTAAAACTTCCAATTTCTTAAACAAGTTTGTAAGTATGTTACAAAATAAATAGGTCACCATTTGGAGATGATTACTATATTGGAAAGCATAGACAAAAGTTGACCAAAAAAAAAGAGGAAAAGAATGAAATTGGATGAAAACATCCTATGAAATGGTGAAGGTCAGGAACTTCTACTTCTGGACCAGCTTTTAGGAAGACTTCTGAAACACTTAATAGGAACAAATTAATAAAAAACTGTTTCTATAATTACATGGCTTTTAAGGCAGTTTCCAGCACATATTATAGAGGTTTCATAATGCATCTGTGTTCAATTTTCAATTAAAGAAGATGGGACTGTGCACAAGAAGAAACCAAATTATTATCTTCCACCTATAACCACAAATAATCTCAAAACTCAGATACCTTGTAAAATTACAGTTGCATCTCCTGACTGTGTCTAAAAATTGTACTCTAAAATTGAACAGAATCTATTCTAATTAATAGTTTGTACTCAAGATTAATGAGATCTGAAACATTGGTCAATAAAAGAAATAAAGGAACTCTAAGGGAAGAGACAGCTAAAACTGTTTCAATTCCAGCAGTGCAAACATTTTCCTGCATCTTGTCAAACACAATAAATCCTTTCCCATCTTTCACAGAGATCCATGAGATATCAGTTAGTTCCCTATTCCAGCAAGAAGTAGAAATGCTCAACTTGTTTTACTGCTATTGAAATATCTCTGAATTATACCGCTCAGACTACTGGATTCACTATGTAAAATCAAGCCTTCTCTTCCCCCATTCCCTTCCATGCAAGGACAGCCTTAACTGTCAGGCAGGCATCCTTGCCGAGGCAGAAGCACAGGGAAGCTACAGGAAAGTGACAAACACACAAACGTTGCTTTGTAGCTTCAACACGCTGAAAAATATTTTGTCACCCAGACTGATTTGCAGTTTATGTTTAGGGAGAGAGAATCAAAATCTGACTAGTTTGAAAGCACAATGTATAGCCTATTGCATTATTAAAGGTAAAAATTACAGCTATTACTTTCAATATTTTTATGCAAGCTTTCTCCTTAGCAGATTAGGAGAAACAGTCTATATCTATAGCAACCGTTTCTCCTTAAAACCTTGCATCACTATCTTCACTACAGCAAGCATTTAATAGCTCATTTTTATTGCCACTTGTCTGAAGCCTCATTAAAAACATGGTCAGCTGATTTTAAGTCCTTCTTAATAAACAGAATGTACATGAGGAAGACTGCACTGATACTTCTGTGAGAGGCTTCCTTTGTTTCTTACAGTAATTTCATTTTTTGTCTTAGAAGAAAAAATTTCTTAGGGACAGCCAGTTTAGCTTTCACTCTCTAATCCCTATAACCACTCTAGGTAGGTATTAAACTGTGAAAAAAATACAAAATTATCCAAGTTATGACCTTCTTGACTTAAAGTGACTTTTGGAAAGACACTGTAAGTGAAATGAGATGGACTGAATTAGTAGATATCGTTGGAGATAATTCTGGTGAGCCCACAGTCATGAGTGTCTAAGTGCAAGGAGAGGACTGCCAGGGAGAGTGGCACAGGAGAATAGCATTGATCTTAAACACACAGAGTTTGTTTTCAGCATCCCTTCGTGTTATTGTGGGTCATTTTCGCATGTGGGGATGTTTAGTGCAGATGGTATTTTCTAAAAGAGGAAGGGGTTGGTTGGAGAATGTCTCAACAGAAAGAGGCTGTTTAATGTTCTTCCCTGGGCAGCGCTGGGTATTTTTAGACACCTCTAAACCAGCCTTAACCAGGAGCCGGTGGTGGCTTCCACCTCCAGCAGAACGAGTCAGGGGTGGACGCCGGCGAAGGCTGGGCTGCACCTGGGGGTCTGCGGCCTGGGGACTTCCCGGGGTATCCAAATATGAGGGCAGTTTAGTGGGCTGAATCCACCAAACGGGGAGGAGGGTTAAATACGCGGAGGCTGGATGCATTTTTGGTGACTCGCCACTGGTGCATCTCGACTTTAGGGGCCTCGTGATTGTCTCGGCGGAAGTTTTCAGCGTGTGGGGACACTCGGTGAGACCGGCTCCTCAGAGGTGTCCCCAGAGATCCCGCCGGGACACGCCGCTGGGGCAGCTGGCGCCCTGGGCCGGCCGCGGGGTGACCAGGGACCGGCGGGGAGAGGCGGGACCCCGGAGGTGTGAGGGGCCGGAGGACAGGGACCCTCAGCAGGCAGCCGCGCCGTAAGGAACGGGAGGACGGGGCCCCTCAGCGGGAGCCGGTCGTGAGGGACTAGAGGACGGGGCCCCGTAGCGGGAGCCGGTCGCGAGGGACCGGAGGGCGGGGGCCCCTCAGCGGGAGCCGGTCGTGAGGGACCGGAGGACGGGCCCCTCGCCGGCAGCCGTGCGGGCGCGGCCGCCGGGGGCCTGTCGAGCTGCCTCTGAGGAAGCCCTCGGCAGCAGCGGAGGGAGCGAGGGGACGGCGCGGCCCCGCTCCCCGTCAGCCCCACGCCTCCCGCCCCTCGCCCCCACTCACCGATCCGCGCCTCGGCGGCGGCTCCGGCGGAGGGCGGCTGGCTGCGCGGGGCGGCGGCGAGGACCTGCAGCAGCGGCGGCAGCAGCAGCGGGAGGACGGAGCCGAGCGCCCCCATCATGCCTGGCCCATCGCAGGCGGCCGTCCCGCTCCCCTGCCCGCCGCCGCCAGCCCTCACTCCATGCCGCCCGCCCGCCCTTTGCCTCCCGCAGCCGCTCCCCGGCTCCGGTGAGCGGCGGCAGCAGCAGATTCAACACCCAGGACAGCGACCAGCGCCGCCTGCCCGCCCCCGAGCCGGCCCCGCCCCGCCCCGGCCCGGCCCGGCCCGGCCCGCCCGCCCGGCAGGCGCGGCGGGGGGCGGGAGGGGGCAGCTCGCTCCCGCTCGGCGGCGCCGCCTTCCCGCTCCCCGCTTCTCCCCGCTTCTCCCCGCTGCCCGCCCGCCCGGCCGGCCGCGGGGGAGGGCCCTGCCCTCCCTGCCGGGATCGCGGGGTAGCGGCCCCCCGCCTCCGGCAAGGTGAGGGCGGGGGATGTTCCCCGGCCCTCAGACCGCCGCCGGCCCTGACGGAGGCTCCGCCTGAGGCGGGCCGCGAGCCTCCCGGTACTGCCCGAGCCTTGTGCCGGCGGGCGAGGGGCAGGGGGGATCCTTCCTGCCAGAACGGCTCTTCGCTTGAATCCCCTGTAAAGATGGCTGAGAATGGGAAGGGAATCATTAAATGTGCTTGTTCCACACAGTAGAAAAACAATTCGGCCCCTGTCAAAGTTTTGTCCTGAAAAACACACTACCTGGGTGGATTGTCCCTGCGGCCTCCTCCGTAGCGGTTTACTTAGCGCCGTTTTTTTCCACAGAAAATGACTTGCCATCCTGAAGGATTTTATAAGCCCTCAGGTAAATACCTCCCGCAGCTGAGGTTTGCATGTTTGCCTGGGAGACGTCCCCACGGGTGACGTGTTTATCCTCCACCTCCTGTCCCCGATTCACTCCATGTGAGTGGGACCACTCGGTCTGGGCTTCCAGGAGGGAGCAGGAGTCTCCAGGCAGGAACCCACTGACTCCCTCCTTGTTCACAGGCTCTCATTTTTTCTCACAAACTCGGTGTAATAATGTTTAGCCTTTTAACGCAGCAGTCACAGTCACTGGGGTGAAACAGTGCAGCTGCCATGCCTCCTGGCAGGGGATGCATTTTTGACCAGGACAGCCAGCTCCATGCCATCCATGGCAAGTGATGGCTGGTCCCAGCCCCCTCTGTCACCCTGACATCTGCTTTATTCCTCCCTGAAGTTTCAGATTATCCTGATCTTCTTCATACTTGAGGGAAACAGCTCTAACTGTACTCCCTGACATGCTTCATCCCTGGCCTTAACCATGTAGAGTCATAACAGACTCACACTCCAGGTATTTAAGAGGAGTAAAAATGGTAATACATGAAGTGGCTTTGCCGTAGACCAGAAAACGAAGTAACAAAAGCCCACAGAACAAACTAACCCTGGAAGAGCACAGCTGTTCCTCCTTGCTTACCTCGAAGGTGGCAGAGAAAACAACGCCAACACATCTAGACCAGGGTGGACACAAGGAGTTCAGCCACCACGCCGGGACCAGCTGGGACCGGCCGTGGGGTGGTCAGCCAAGCCTGGGGGCCCAGGTCGGAACTTTGCCCCAGGCTCGGGGCAGGGGGGCTGAGGGGTGGCTCAGGGGACCACGCAAGGCACTTAGGGCTCCTGGTTCCCTGACAGACAGTTGCGGACTTCTCTCATTCTTTCAGTTTTGCTCTGTGGGAAATGTGTGAGCCTCTGTGCTGGGGAAAAGGAGTCATGGCTTCTAGTGCTGGTGTAGTCACTGCCTGTCCTTTGTAGTTCAGATTGGTGACTCAGATGCAAAAAAGGGCAGTATTTGATTCAGAAAACAGAAATTTCAAAAAAATATATTGATACTGGATGGTGTTTGCTGGCCCAGGGTTTGCAAAAGGGTTGGATGGTCCTTCTCAAGCATTTCTGTCCTTGAGCTCTGTTACATGGTTGCTTACATCTTGCAGAGAGTGGTTTCACTAACCCAGAAGGTCCCTTTACCTCAGAAAAATCAGTTTTGACGACTCTGAAAGAAATCTGAGCACTGAAAGGGGAGAAACAAAAAAGGAGGGAAAAGCATTCTATGGCAAGGACAAGATGAGAAATGAAAGTGCTGAAACATAAATTAGTATATTCTCATGGGTTATGCAAACCATCTGGCTTTAAAAGCTAGTAGTAGGAACAAGGAAAAAGGTCATCTGAATTAGCAGCGAACTGCAAAACAACTGAAGGTAAGAAAGGAGCAAATGGCAGGCACAGCGAGAGAACAAGTTGTTCATCAAAATACAAACTAGCAGCGGTATTACTGGAAGTCATTGCAGCTCTGCAACGAATAATTTGCATAGCTCCTGTGAATTTATGATCAAATACTATGCAGATTTTAAAAGGAAATTAAAATTCTCATAGCTACTCTGTGCAGAGGATTAGCAAAATAATGACATTTGTTCAAATGCGTGTGAAGCAATGTGAAAAATCAAGAGGGAAAGGGCATTCATCGAAGACAGGAAGAAATCCTTGCGTACACAAAGTTAGTAAAGACAGGACTAAGGTGTCAAGGAAAGAGTAAAGAGTCAATTGGTAGGTGAATTGGGCATTTGGAAGTAACTCAAGTAGCAATTCTCAGGACTGGAAAGTGTAAAGCATGCCCTACCTGGTTGTATTTTACAGTTTTATAGTAGCCTGCACCTAGCAAAGATACACAGATCTGTCTTAAAGCCCCAGGGACAGACAGATTGAAGCCAGTGGTATTAAGTGTAATGAATTTTGTTAATGATGTGTAAAAACTGCAAGACTTGAGTCTGTGTGTAAATTAGATGAATAACAGAATCATAGTGTAAATAACATGTTGTGACACATGCAGGTTACTTGCTGGTTCACAGTCGTTTTCTCAAGACATTTCTCAGAGCCAAGGTTTTTAATAGTTTGTATAATAAATTCAGCATCCATGTTTAGGTCTATCAACCTTGTGAGGTTGTTTCAATTGTGGTTTTTATTATCATGTTTTCAATAAGTTTCTGAACTGTGGAAAAAGAAATTCTAAAGGGTATAAGTCATTTGTGAAAGTTACTAGAAAGACTAGAAAAATGAAACTCCATTCTTGCAGTCAGGGAAGTTGTGGGGCTCCAAGAAAACTGTAGGACTTGATAGTTTTGAAAAAGGAATAGAAGAGGGTATCAGTAGGTTATTTATGTATGGGCATATTTAAATCTTTTTGGTAAGGGATTCTAAACTAGTAAAGATACTGAACGGTGGCTGAGAGGGTAGAATATCAGCTCTACATTGCTAATGTATCTGGAGGTGAATGTGAGGCTATATGGAGAATGACACTGGAAATTATAGATTTGAAAGTTTTAGGAGAGTGAATAACATCTTGAAGTTTAGCATGTCCTTAATTGCTGGAGCTGAGTCTCTATATGATACCCATATAGGTGTGAAAAACATGCTAGGCAAAGTGAAAGAAGAGCTGGATAATCTATATGATTTTATACATTTGAAAGATTTACATTCTTATCCATGGTAACCACAGCTGAACAGGAGTTTTTCAAGGAAACACTTTTCTGTTTGAAAATCCTGTGTTGTCTGACTAAGTTTTTTCATAAGAAACATACATGTTTTAATCAAAAATCTGTTAGTAAGGGCCAGAAAAAGATCCAGAAAGGGCGAGAAATTATCCCAGAATGGCTAATTGCCTGGTAGCCAGGACATCTGTGTGGGCTGATATTTTAAAGGTTCAAATTTTTGCTCTGGTTGATCCAAAGACATGATCTAACATGGACATTGGACATAAGGTCAGTCTCTCTCTCTCAATTTCACCGGGCCATTCAAAATTATATTACAAGCAAACAGCCCTGCTAGAAAAGACATGAAGGCAGAAGTGGAAGAGGCAAGAAGATGAGTACAGGTTAATTTTGTAAATTTAATACTGCTCAGAGTGAAATAGTAGAAGCAAGGAATTAATAAGCTGGGAAGCTGAGTTAATGATAGAATTTTTGGAGATGTAAGAAGAAAAGGTGCGAAAACTACATGAACCAAAAATTGGGTGGGGGTAAAAAAGAAGATAAACACAGGATTCAGTTACAGTAGAACACTGCCAGAGAATAATTTAGGCATAAAAATACACAAAGGGAAAATACTCTTAATAAATAGTTATATACTTATAATTAATTAAGTGATATGAGTAAAATATTGTAAACAGGGTTAAAATAATAGTTAAATGATAGCTAAAGGCTAAGTATAAGGAGTATAAAACACAAAAGTAGCATCTGAGATTTACTGTGTACTTAGCCACTGAAGTCATGTTTGTACCTAGGCTTGTCATTTTGCAGGTGTGGTTTTTAATTACAAAAGGGAATTATATATACAAGCATAGGTACACCTGCAGGATTGTAGAAATTATATAGGTATATTTGAACAGCACAGAACTGCATGTTTCATCTAAGGATCACAGAGCTATTTGTCAGTTTATCCAAGTATAAAGAAGAGTCTGAACAAAAGGTCAGGTCCAGCTATGCTGAATACAGTTGACCTGCATAAGCAAACATGCTCTTAGAAAAAAAAAAAAAGACATCGAAATTACCTTCTTCATTTTCTTTCTTCCTCTCGTCCTCCTGTCCCGCCCCTCCCCAAATCAAGGCTTCTGAGCACGTTAATTGCAGATCATTTGTCCTGTTAATGGGTCCAAAATCCACAGGGAACAATATCTATCAGGCAGTTTATCTAAGATTCAGTAACCTAGATATCTTGGCAGAGCTTTAAGATCTATTGGGGGGGCGGTAGGGGTGAAAGAGGAGAGAAGGAGATAGAGAGGTTTGTGCTATATCCATGCCCAGACAAGGCAGAATTTAGACGTTTGTTATTTACATTTTCTGGCTCTAGAGGACATGGGTAAAATATTCAAAGCCTGTAGATGTATATACAGACACAAAGGGACTCTTCTGGAGGCTCAGTGCTGCATGTGTAACCTTCACCACACTTCTTTTTTGAGGGCAGAAGGAGCTGGTTGAGCAGCAGTAATCCTCCTGCACCTTGCTTGTAGTTTGAGGACTTCTTTCAGAAGACTGGGAAAAATAAGGCTAGAAAAAACATCTCCAGAGCCACATCTTGGAGTACCATGGTTACAAGAGGAACAGTACTGATATTGCTGCTTTGCATAGTGGTGTGAGCAGTCATAAACTCTGGTTTAGGAGGCTGATGAGCACTGGATGATCTGGCAAAGACACTGTTTGAACAGTGACTGCAGAACTGTTCACACATTCATATCCTGGAATATTCTGATTATATTTATTCACTGTTGTTGATGGAAAGTTTAAAGTTACAAGATTTCTTTTTAAGTTGGGGGGGGGGAAACGACACTATTTCAACTGTATTATAGAGGATGTAATAGTTCTTGGGATTAAAACCTATCAAAAAAAAAAAAAACAGAAATTTTGCACTATGAACTTACAAGTAGTTTCTTTTATTTATGTATGTTGAAAAACTACATGCATGGTTATATAGCTCTGTATATTCAACTCTTTCATTAAGAGAAAACATATCACTTATTCCATGTACACGTTTTTAAAAATATAGAATTAAAATAGTTAATATTTTAAAGCAGTTAAGAATGAAGGACTTTATCCTGCAATAGTGATAAGCAATATGTCTAAAAAGCCATCCAGTGCCTGAGACACTAAGAGTGTTTAGAATATGAGAAGCTATACAGAAGCCTGGATTACTGAGAGCTAAAATCATATAACTCTCTCCAGAGCAGTACAAATACTCACTTAAATTTCAATTTAGTGGCTGAATTTTACATTCAGGGACTAAGTTTATTAAAGGAATAGAGAGTTCCTAAAGGGAGAAATCTTTAACTGGTGTAAAAAGATGTAGCTCCAGGTCATATCAGCAGTGGTTGTGGTCTTTCTTTCTCAATTATTGAATGTTTCCTAGTATAACTAAAAGTACTTGAAAGGATTTTACCATCCAATCCATAAATTACTGAATTTCAATATTAGTTATTTCATATCTATAAAACTAGCAGAGCCTCTGAGATTTTAAAATTAATTCATACTGAATTCAGTTTAGCATGAAAATAAATATTTGCAGGGTCTAGAAGATGTCAGATTGCTTGATGGAAGAGTGTGGTAGGATTAATTTTATGAATGTGACAGCAATTAAGTTGTATCTAGGAATAATGTTTTAATGTACTGTTGATTTCAGCTATTTTAAAGCTTTTCTTGTTTCCAAAATTGTATTAGAAAATGTCTTTACTCTGGAGCATGCTAAAAGTTTTACTCTAGATAATTTCTGCATCACTGAGGAACAGGAGCTCAACACAGACCCAAAAGGAAAAATCCTTGAGAACTGTGCAACTGTATGACTGTTTGATAGAGTTTAAAAAAGGAAAGCAGAAAAAAGTAGGTTGATTTTAGTTATGACTGGTAAGCTGTGAGCTGGTCTTTTATTCCCTGTGCTGTAACTGAATGATAATGGTTTTTATGTGTCGCTGGAAAGAACAGTTGGAAAGGAGCCTAAAATGGAGTGTTCAGGCCCTGAGAGATGAAATGCAGCTAGAGAAAATTGCCTGTGAGAATAGCAGGAGATGTGACTTACATTAACTGAAAACTATAAATTTGACTTACATTAACTGATGACCTAAACATCTGTGTATATGAGTGTGCAGAGTAGCGTGTTTTGAGCTGACTTCTGAGGCTGTAGGAACCCTTGGTACCAGATCAGCCACTTCAGTGTGCATGGTAGTTTGGGCTTGTGAGGAAAATTTCCATAATCTCTTCTGCTGTTTTGCTAGGGATGCTAGAGAGAGCAGCTTCTGTAAAGGTAGACATTTGCAGGGCTGGATTGAACCCAAATTTATTTGAGGTTCATTTAAAATTCTAGCTGACTTGTTCAAATACCACTTATGGTGATACCTACTTCCAACAGGGTGCTGAAGCTGTGTTTGGTATAAACTTGGTTGAAGAGAAGGAAAAGGTGGCATGAAGCAACCTGCAAGTAACAACGTATGGATGTTCAGAACCTATGAAGAACAGACCTCTAGTGTCTCAAGACAGCGATACAGTAATCATAGAATCATAGAATTATTTATGTTGGAAAAGACCTTCAAGATCATTGAGTCCAACCATTAACCATGCCCACTAAACCATGTCCTGAAGTACCCTGTCCACTCGCTTTTTTAATATCTCCAGGGATGGTGACTCAGCCACTTCCCTGGGCAGCACATTCCAATGTTTGACAACCACTCTGAGGCCACTTCTGACATCTTTATATTTAGCGTGAGGCTATGAAAGGTAATTTGGGCTTCACTGGGAGAGGGATGGCCTCTATGAGAACAAGCACAGGTTGCTGATATGCACTAGAGCTGGCCCCTTTTAACTGAGAAAGGCTTGGTTTCTTGCTAATGCCCATCATCATCATCTCAGATCAACATACAGGCTAAACTGTGACTTGCCTATCTTGAAGTTACTGGAGACACATTTCAAAATCAAACCCACCTGAATTCCTACTGATTTTCTTGGGTGTTTAGCATTCTCACCACAGCTGAAAAACTTACTGTCTGAGCATACCAAGGTGGTATATCCAGATTAAATTATTAGACATTAGTAAATGTTTTTTTGCGAATGGGTTCTTGTTCTCTGAAAAGCAGGTCAAAACCCTTAGGTGTGCAATGAATAATTAGATTTCGTTGCCATTGATCAAAGCTGATTCGAAATGTCAATAGGGAGCCAAATTTTTAAATTAATTAGGTGCTTTTAATGGGAGGGAGTTCAGAAACAGTTAAAACTTTCTATTTTTATCCATCTTTGCTAATCTGTAAGATTTGATACTTGGTGAATGGATTTTACAACCGATAACTAATCCACTGAGGTATCCACTCCTCTTGTGCTAAATTAAAGGATGAATGAGATTACTGCACTTTGTCATTCTGAAAGAATAGGCCTGTAGTTGATTAAAGCTGCTGGAGAGCTCTGGTTACGTGGCACTCACTTTCTGTGTCTGTCTTGGGAACCTGAAGTCTGATTCAAGTGCTAAGTGCCCACAACAGCAGCTGGAGACAGGTGCTCTGAGGTGACAAGTGCTATACAATGAGACATCTCACCCTGAGTTCCCCAAATTCATAGAAATTTTTTAACTTAGTCTCACTGTACATTTGTAAAACGGGAATAAGTAAACCTACGGGGAGTTGGAAAGATACGTGAATCATTGTGAAATTCTGGGGCTGGAGTGAATAGTAAGATAGTAACGCCATAGCGGAAGTTACCGGTTTTGTCCTCAGAGCTGGGTATGAATAGCGTGCAGCAGATTAAGTGTAGAGCTACATGTTGAACAATGAGTGGACAAAAAGCACTGAATATTTGCTGTGTTGTCAACAGCAAGGGTTTTGAATCATCCATAGAGCAGACACGGACTGAGCACTGAGTAGGGAACAATTTGTGTGGAATAAGTAACTTGTCTTAATGTAATTAAAGATATCATGTCTTTCAACACATAACCAAAGGTGAGGCTAAAGCTGTGCACATCTTCATTTTGATACCTTCTGACTTTCAAGTGCCTGACTTTTCGGCTCTAGTAGTGTTCTTAAACCATGCTTTCATGTGTTACATACGAGGAAGGATCTGGTTTCACAAGGCACAAAGTGTGGATGCTTGCATTTTCCTGCCCATTGCTGCTGTGGTGGTAAAAACGTGGGTCAGCAAACAGTCAAGAAGCCACTTGTGCTCCTCTCCATTTTTTTTCTCCAGCATGTCTTTCTTGCTTCAGCTGCTTATTGCTGAAGACAGAATATGCTTTTGGGTTAAGCTCATCCTCTCTCTATGTTCTCTCCGGGAAATACTGTTGTCCTGCTCAGTGTAACAGATGGAAGCAAACCTGACCTAGAGGCTAGAATATTTGCTATAGCTGTTGTATGACTATAAACTTAAAGTATTGTTAGGAAATATACTGGGATGAAATCTAGAATTGAACAATATGTTTGATAGCAACTCAGAATGGAGTAAGAACAACTGAGCTCAGACCATCTTCAGTTTTATAGCTTAATGCTTATTGACATGGGTTATTTTGAATAGCAAAAAAAATAAAAAAAGAAATTAAGTACATAGTTTCTAGTGTAAAAAAATTAGGAAATCTTGTTCAAGGCATTCTGATATCTTGGAGTAGAAGACTCCTTGGACCATTGCCTATGATGTGTTTCTTTTAAAGGAAGGTTACTGAGGGTATGCTGTGACCAGAAAAAAAAAAAAAAATTAGGCAAAGTTCATGGTAATGACAGCTGGGGAAAGGAACATTGTCTGGACTTGTATTGGGTTTGTGTGGCAAGGTTCTGGTAGCGGGCGGGGGTTACAGGGGTGGCTTTTGTAAGAAGCTCCTGGAAGCCTCCCCTGTGTCTGATAGAGCCAAGGCCAGCCGGCTCCAAGACAGACCCACTGCTGGCCAAGGGCAAGCCCATCAGCGATAGTGGTAGTGCCTCTGTGATAACATTTTTAAGAAGGAAAAAAAAGTTGGGACAGACAGAAACAGCAGCCGGAGAGAGGAGTGAGAACATGTAAGAGAACCAGCCCTGCAGACCCCCAGGTCAGTGCAGAAGGAGGGGGAGGAGGTGCTCCAGGCGCCGGAGCAGAGATTCCCCTGCAGCCCGTGGGGAAGACCATGGTGAGGCAGGCTGTCCCCCTGCAGCCCAGGGAGGTCCACGGGGGAGCAGATCTCCACCTGCAGCCCGGGGAGAGAGGACCCCACGCCGGAGCAGGGGGATGTGCCCGAAGTAGGCTGTGACCCTGTGGGAAGCCCGCGCTGGAGCAGGCTCCTGGCAGGACCTGTGGCCCTGTGGAGACGAGCCCACGCTGGAGCAGGTTTCTGGCAGGACTTGTGACCCCGCGGGGGACCCACGCTGGAGCAGTCTGTCCCTGAAGGACTGCAGCCTGTGGAAGGGACCCATGCTGGAGCAGTTCGTGAAGAACTGCAGCCCGTGGAAAGGACCCACATTGGAGAAGTTCGTGGGGGACTGTCTCTCCCGTGGGAGGGACCCCATGCTGGAGCAGGGGAAGAGTGTGAGGAGTCCTCACCCTGAGGATGATGAAGCGGCAGAAAATAACGTGTGATGAACTGACCATAAACCCCATTCCCCGTTCCCCCTGTGCTGCTGGGGGGGTTGGTAGAGAATCCAGGAGTGAAGTTGTGCCTGGGAAGAAGGGAGGGGTGGAGGGAAGGTGTCTGAGATTTGGTTTTATTTCTCATTACCCTACTCTGGTAGATTTGTAATAAAGTGAGTTAATTTTCCCCAAGCTGAGTCTGTTTTGCCCGTGATGGTAATTGGTGACTGATCTCTCCCGTCCTTATCTCGACCCACAAGCTCTTTGTTATATTTTCTCTCCCCTGTCCAGCTGAAGAGGGGGAGCGATAGAACGGCTTTGGTGGGCACCTGGCGTCCAGCCAGGGTCAACCCACCACAGGACTACACTGAAATTACATTATGTGTCTTTGTAAGTACAAGATTATGTTAAGAATAGTCATAGGTTCTGGTGAAACTATTAAAAGTTGAATAATAGACGAGACAGGATGCTCTTTTTCTGTTCTGAATCACTACTTCTAAAAGCTTTCCCTTTGCTCTCTGTTGTAGTTCAGAGTGTTCCAATAGAGCATCAAAGACCAAACAAAAACACTTACTTGACTTCTCAGGGGAATCTTCCTTCTAGGCTGAGCATTTTCCATGAACTTTTCTGCTCTCTATAATAGAGCTTCTACTGGATATGACTAAGTGGCTTGAGTGATACAGAATTATTTTCTTATGGAATAGTGTTAATAAACGTGGATGCACTGCTCTTTGTAAAGCCAAGGAGTGACTACCAACTTTGAAAGAGCAGGCTACTACTGCAAAAACCTTACTACTTAAAAATTCCTATCTCCTTATGCCATCCTAACCTACAGTTAGCCTCTTTAGTGGGAGAAAATTATGATGAGGTTGGCAGCCCCTAGGCTACAAAAAATTTAAAAAAAAGGCAATGAGGGAAAGCAAAGATACTATGGCAGGGTCCCACCCTTTGAGTGAAGGGATGAGGGTGCCTGAGCAACAGCAGCCACACAGCAGTAGCCTGGTGAGGACTAGGGAGGGCAGTCAGACCTGGGATTGTCAAGGCAAGTTCCTTCCCTGAGAGGCCCCCTGCGTGCATCACTAGGAACTGTCTAGAGCTTGGGCCTGGCCTGGGCCCCGCTGTGCTCAAAAGAAATCCACTGACAGGAGTGGAAGTTCCACCCTGTGAATGGGGAATTTCTCCAGATGATTCGTAAGACAGATGAACAAGGTTCCTGCTTTGAGGTTTATGATGGATATTTAGTATTCTATCATTAAATCTCCTATATTACCAATGAAAAAAGGAATATCATGGTGAAAAAGTGGCAAAGGTACAAAATTCTGCTGGCAAGAATTACATTTAACACAGTTAGAAAGAATACTAAGAAAAAAATAAACTTGTAACTGGCATTTTCTTTCATTAGCAGTTGAATGAAATTAGAGGTGAAAGAGCTGTCCTAAACTGGAACTGCAACAGGAAGGTTGAGAGCTAAAGGGACGAAGATGGTCTTCACAGTAGGTTTGTGAAAAAAAATCCTCCTCTTCCCCCTTACCATAATTTCAAAAAAAGCCCAAACCTGTTTCCATATATAAATTTTTCCATAGTCAATGTATTTCCAGAGCCAAAAGCATCACACCTGTTCGGATGTGCTAATTGCACAGGAGTCTTTCATCAGATAGCACAGAGCGCTTTCTAATATTAGATCACATTGAAACAAGTCTGCTTTTAAGCATTCAATCAATGGATCATGATACACTGATAAATTAAAAACTGCAAGCTAGATTCCCTGATCTCTATGTGCTGCTCAGCCAGTTTAAGGCTCTATATCTTAACTGGAAAGATAAGCATTCCCTAGAGGCTGGCTGACCTGTGATGGATGGCTCAGGAGTCAAATATTGCTGTCGATTCCAGTGTAGATCAAATCAGGGACTTGGGGTGCTGTAATCAGATCCCTTGATAAGTTCTCTCATTTTCTTGCATCAAACAGTTCTCAATTTCATTGCAGATGGACTAGTTTTAGGTTTCTTCTTTTTCAGTCTTAACATAATCTTAGCTTGTTGAATTCTGACAATAGCAGACATCTGAAAAAGTAAAAAAATAATAAATGTGATAAACACTGGAAGTTAGTAACACCACCTTTAATTTTTTCATTTAAAAATAAGATTCTTGGGTCATAGTTGTATAGTACACCATGCAGTTTAAGTCTCAGACATTTTTGCTACTGTCCTTGAGTTTGATTATTGTTGCAGGAATCCAGTATGGATTGAAACATCTGAAGAAGATAGACTGTTGTGGTCATCAAACTGCGCATTCCCCTAGCAGCTCCTGTACACGGGCAAATTCATCTGCTAAGCCCGTTGACTGGCTAAGGCACTTGATAGAAACAGCTTTCACTGCAAAACAAGTGTTTTACACTTAGTGGGTGGACAACCACATGAAAACAGCCATCCTGCAGATCAAAAGCAGCGGTCCATGAGAGGGAATCTGGGGACAGAGGATGAGAGAAAGGTAACTCTATTTTTGTCATGAAGGATGGTCACTTTTAATAAAGGACCACTTTTCAATAAAGGACAAGGCTTAGAACCCTGTGCGGAACTGAGAAAATACTGAGAATAAAATCTTTTTCTTTATACTGTGTATTAGTAGTGTCCAATCTTAGAGAACGCTGTAAGAAAGGACACAGCTTTTACCATTATGATCAGAAAATGAGCTCCCTCAGTAAAAGGAGCTTTTCCTTCAATGGAGCAGTGGGAGAACTCCAGTCACGCCGTCATTAAATAGCCTAGAGCAGGAACTAGGTTCACCTTTTGTTTTGTTTTGGGTTTTTTTAAGTACCGTCTTAGATTGGTCTAATTGGGTTTGTAGCCTCTTACAGATGCTGTATTTTTCCTTTAGATGCTATTCTGAGAAAATAAAGTTGCTAATACTTGCCTTTTTTAATAATCATGGCAAGATTTCAGAAAGGTCAGTGCACAAAGCCTACATTTCTTGCTATTAAGCTGATACTCAGGTACCATTTTAGGAAATTGGTAAGTAAGGAATGTTACATCAAGAAACAAAAGAAAAAAATGTGCCAAATTAATATTCTTTATTCACATGAAAGTTGAGCTAGCACAGTTTAGGTAAGTGTTTAATAATTACCCCAAAAGGCAGGAAGCATGTGTCATTATGCATTGCAAAGAACCCAAAAGGAGGCTGGGCTGGCTCTATCCTATATGTTCTTTGATGTAGGCATATAGCTCTACAGGATTCACATACCTTTCCAGCAAGAACTGCTAAAATGCACCTACTTAAAATGTAAGGCTTTACAGCAAAGTATCTGTTACTGCAGCATATAAAAAAATTATTAACCCAAGACAAGGCTTATTATAGGAATCGTAAGATAGGTAAGGAACTAATTGAACGGAAGAGGGAAATAGATTAGGCTGAAAAGGAATTACTAATGATGTTTTGGAACGGCACCTTATTTAATATTTTCATTACTGACAGTACAGAAAATAAGCATAAACTAATGAAATTTGAACATATTTGAAACTGGGACAAAGTTGACAGCAATATCAAACAAAGGACTAGCATTTTACACAGGAAGAATTTAGTAAAGTGAAGTCTGAAGCACACCATGAAATAAATAAGTATGAAGTTATGTGTTTCAGAACCAAGGTATTTTGCTGAAAACAAGGTGGTCCTCAGGTTAAAAAAAAAATGACACAGGAGAAGAAGGTTGGTAACAGCTTCTGCTTCCTAGAGTCATAAGCAGTAAGAAAATAATAGTAACAGAACTCCCTACTGCGATACTCTTTTCAAAAAAATGCTAACAGATGTAACAGAAAGTGAATTTCCACTGCTAAAGTTTCCTCAGTACCAATGCATGTAATTTCTGCAGCTTTTCTAGAACCACGATGTTGAACTGGACAAATGACCCACTGTTATTAGAGAAGACTAAGGATACATCTATGCCAAACAACCTAACCCACTGAAAAAATCCCAATGATTGCGGAATAAATTAAAGCTAAAATTACATAGGTTTTTTGAAGCAGAGGGCTGTGCCTAGGGTCATGCTCAGACAAGCAGCAATACAGCTACACAGAGCCCAGGACGAAGAAGTCTTATCTGAAGTAGATTAGGCAAGATCTGTGCCTATTTGCAATGGCTTAATGAAACTGAAGAACTGCTGGCTGCCTGCGGAAAGTTTTGCAGCTGTTTCTGAAAGCTGCCCTTGACCAGCTAATTGTAAAGATGTAAGTACTAAGCCATGCTCTTCTGTCTGAAATGGGCAGCTACCACTATAGGTACTCCTAGCACAGACATGGCAGCACACTGGACAATGCTCTTGGTTCACAAGACACTGGAGCAGATCAGCAAATAATACTACAAGGCAGCGGGCGTGTCTCGTGATTTCACGTTGCAGTTGTTATCGTAAGTATTCTTCGCTAAGCATTTATCAAATGAGGTGAAAGATTTTTATCAAAAGTAGTCTCTCTGATTTCCTTCTGTAAGTCAGAAGACCTCAAAGCACTTGACAGCAGCAGCACATGTGAGTTTAAATGCAGAGTGAGTTGCAGCTATCATGGGAATAAACAGCAGGTGCAAAGCAGATTTTTTCTTTCCTTGGCAAGTCTGAAAGTCTGTGTGCTTGGATCCATACCTGAAGACATTTATTTGCTAAAGAAGCTTGAGAGCTTCTCCTGGTTTTTCTTCAGCTCATAATTTGAAGCTGTAATAGATGGAAGACTGCTGGACTTTGTTTCCCAGTCAGACAACAGAGCAAAGGAACTTTGTCATCAAAAAAGGGACCAAGTTACTAGAAATAAAGTTAAAACATAGAAGATTACTGCACATAGTTTAAAGCTATTGCTTTCCTTCAGTAATATTTATAGTCAATATATATGCGTGAAGGGGAGAGCTATAGGCATGCCACTTACAGCTACAGGCAGTTGTACATTAACAGTGACTGCCAATGCAAGTTGGTTAAAGGAGTATGTTAGAATGTTGTTATCTTGTTCATATTGCAAGCAAATTGATTAATCAAAGTCAAGCTCAGCTTTTTGAAAAAGCCGAACAGATCTCAAAGGGTCTGTCTTAAAATGATGGGAAGTTCTCAGACATACAGTTAGGATTAGTGCAGCTGGCTGAATACCAAGATTATTCCATAACAAAAACCAAAGACCAACCCTTCTCCCTCAATAGCACTTCAACAGCATTTTCAATTAGTAAGATGAAACAAATCTGGTTTACAGATTTCTAAAAGATAACTCAGCTTAAGGAACATACTATTTATTTATATCTTCAAAACAGAAGGAAAATGTAAGGATTTAACGTTTTTGCAAGACTTAGTCTGCAATCAGAGCAGCAAGTAAAACCTAGAACTCTCATGAGATTTTTGCCACAAAGACCCAAGGAGAAAACACTGACAGACCTTGGCTAAAGGAATCGCAAGAACATCATTATTTGTGTTGCAGAAAGCTAATGGTTTTTTCATCTGCCAGGGCAGTTATAGTAGAGCTGGACTAGAAATTGAGCTGAAATCTATACACCAGCTGCACGAGTAACCCAAAACAATCTCAACACTCTTGAGAACCACTGGAGTAGGAGGACAAAGGTTTATCTTTAAATTTTCTTACCCTTCCTAGCAGTATCACCTCAGAGTTCTTCAGAAGAAATCTGCCTATTTCTGATGTTGGTATTACCTTTATTTCTTCCAGGCTCAGGGATATTACATCTGTAACAAGTATTCCATGAAAAGTGAAAACTGAAAAAGGAATATTATACACTGAGGAAAAACAAGGCTGTAAATTTGGATTCTCTTCCAATCTAATAATATGAGCAAATACTGAAAGACTGAGAAGCAGAAAAAAGAAACCGTGGTTTACATATTCATTAAGTAATTTGTATAATCAGAAGATTTAAAAGGTCATTACTGGAACACCTGCCTGTTAACAGATGTAGAAGAATGAAGGCCAAAGAACACAGTTTTTATAGAGATGTTGATAGATAAACAGTTGGCAGATCTACAGATACCTGCTGCGGCAGCATTAGTCTTTTTGGTCGGGCTGCTGTTGTGGATAAGGTAAATCTTCAGGAATTCATACACGTACTGACTTTCCTGTTGCAAAGCCTAACAGTTGTTTATTAAGAATTTGACTGCTATTAAATATCAACATTCCAGCTAAATAAGCTTTTATCCAGTAGGGAAGTTTTTTGCACTAAGGTCAAGTATGAATTTGATGTAGCGCAGGATGAAGGTAGTTCATCGCACTTGACAGAGCAGATACTAGAAAAAAATCTTTCAAACTCTTGCCACAGAAAGACAAACAGCACAGTAGGTACCTGTTTAGATAGATGGGGGTACAGGACTGTGCACAAATCTTAAGAGCCTGTCTTAATTTGGCTAAATTTCTGGTTTATTTCTGTTTCAGTGCCACTCAGTAATACTGGAGACTGCAATAAGCCATTTGCACAGACACATAGTGAGAATCACTTCACTTAATTGTAGATAACTAAGTGTTAGATACCCAGGTCTAAGCTGGTTGCTGTATGCTACTGTTAGTCTGTGGCTGAATCATTTTCTGGGGATTCCTGTTAGTTCTCCTAAAACAGACAAAAATGTAGCATTATGAGCTGTACTGGGTTTGACTGGGAGAGAGTTACATTTCTTCATAGCAGCCGGTAGGGTGCTATGGTTTGGATCTGTGACCAAAACAGTGTTGATAACACAGGGATGTTTTCATTACTGCTGAGCAGCGCTCACCCAGAGCCAAGGCCTTTTCTGCTTCTCACCCCACCCCACCAGCGAGGAGGCTGGGGGGGCACAAGGAGTTGGGAGGGGACACAGCCGGGACAGCTGACCCCACTGACCACAGGGATATCCCAGACCATATGGCGTCATGCTCAGCAATAAAACTGGAGAGGAGGCTGGTGTGGGCCGCTGCTCAGGGACTGGCTGGGCATCGGTCCGTGGGTGCTGAGCAATTGTTTTCATATGCATCACTTGTCTTTCTTGGGTTTTATTTTCCTCTCTCTGTTATTTTTTTTCTCTTTTCCTTATATCACTATTTCTTTTTAGTTATTAAACTGCTTTTATTTCAACCAATGAGTTTCTTTCTTGCTTTTACCCTCACAATTCTTTCCCCATCCCACCAGGGGCAGAGGAGCGAGTGAGCAGCTGTGTGGTGCGTAGTTGCTGGCTGGGGTTAAACCATGCCATGAGCTTAGACATCTAATTTACAGATATCTCAGTTAAGGCAAAATAACATTCTGCAATCGGCATTCTATTACTAGTCTTAGGAAAGCATCTGGTTGCATTAAGAAAATTAAATAAGTGGCTTACATGTCTGCATTACCTGCATCATTAGTATTAATTTAAAAAAACAGCTAAATATAAAACAGTTTAACTTACATATTAATCAAGTATATGTTTAATAGCTAGGGCATTTCCCCTCCAGTGCACTTGTCACTGAATCACACAAATATTCAAGTTGGGAGGAAGCTCAGGAGATCATCTGGTCCAACCCCCAGTTCAAGCAGGGCTAACTTCAAAATTATGACACAATCGTCAGGGCCTCGTCAGTCAAATTCTGCACATCTCCAAGGATGGATGTTCCACAGCCTTTCGGAGCAACCTGTCCCTGTTCCATTTCCAGATTCAATTCACTCTCATAATGAAATTTTTTTTTCTTACCTACAACAAGAATTTCTCTTGCTGCAAGTTATTTCTGTTGCCTCATATTCTCTTCAAGCGTACCTCTGAGGAAAGTCTTTTCTTAATCCTCGTCCAGGTAGGTGAAGACAGCAGGCAAGATTGCCCTTCTGCACTTGCCTATGCTGGTGTACAGGATTAGTCCATTACTGGTAGAAGAGCACGTGTCTTTGTTGAACATCATGAGATTTGTTGGTCCTGAAGTCCAGCTTGTCAGGATCCCATTGAATGGGACAACCCTACCCCTCGGTGTATCAACCATTGCTCCCAAGTTGGTGTCACCTGCCAACAGACTGAGGTTGCATTTCATCCCATCGCTCAAGCTTTTAATAAAAATGTTAAATAGTATTGGCAACAGTTATCTGCCCTGAGGAATGCCACTCGTAACGGGCTTTCAGTCTGACTGTGTAGCATCATTATCCTTCAAGTCTGATGGTCCAGCCAGTTTCCCACCCACCTTCTAAGTCCCCCCACCCAGTCCACCTCTCTCCAATTTGGCTGTAAGGGTACTTATATAAGCCTGTGTAAAAGTCTTTGCGAAGGACAGGAAAGATGGCATTCTCTGCTCTCTCTTCTTCCACAAACAGGAGGGAAATCAGGTTGGTTAGGCAGAGTTTGCCCCTGGTGAATTCATGATGGCTATTCTCAATCACCATTTTGTCCTTCATGTGCCTTGAAATTAAATTAATTTCCATAACTTCTAGGACTATGCTCTATAGTATTCCCAGGGACTGAGGTTATGTGCTACCTCATTCTCAAAGTACATAAGACACAATTACTGTTTTATAAAAACAAAGATACTGATTTTACACCCCCCCCAAATATGACATTTTAATACAGAATAACCTTTTTACAGATGTTTAAAAAATCTTTACTATTACATGATTTCTATACACACTTTTACACATTTTCCCTGCTTTAAAAGTACAGAATAACTGAAAACAAACTTTAACTATTAAAAGTTTACGAGAGAATATTTTTTTAAAAACATTACATCTTCCTTCCTTTAATTTTCATGACAAAAGCTTCTGCGTGGTCAAGGATTCAAAAATTCATCCAAAATTTTCCGACATGATTCATAGAGGATTCTGAAATGGCATAAACCAATGCATAATAGGATTAGATATACTAAATGCTAAATCAATCCTCGACTATTTGATTCTCAGAGTACAGCTACCGCATGATTTCTTTGACCAGTTATTCCATATTAGTTTAATATTAAATATGCCTTTATAAATTACTTTTGAAATAGCTGGGGTTTTTTCTTTCAACTTTTCCGTTTTTCTGCTTATCATCTCTAGCTATAGTGTAATCTACAGCAAGCCAGTTTAAATTACTATGTCAATTCAAGCACATTTGCTAATATTTCATCATCTATTTAAAGAACCCACTTGTTTTCTTCACAGCATTCTTACTCTTTTTTTCAAACATAAATAGTCAAATCCTGTACCGATAATTCATAGCAAGGCCACTTTTCATTCTTTTACTTTCTTCCTTTCTCCCTCATTCTTCAGTCTTCATAATTTTTCTCCTCACCTGCGGCAATTTTTTTCCAAGCCTCAGCTTTCTATCTCATCCTTATTAGCAGCTGCCTCCTTCAGCTACATATACACCCATCTTAATACCTTTCTGACTCTCTTTTGTCTCACATTACTCCCTAAACAATCTCAAAGGTCAGCTCTGAAATTTCCATTTGGCAGGTCCTTTTTATTTTTTTGCATTCCCTGACAGAGTCACTCACCTAGCCTACGTAGTTGCATTCTTGCACAACTTCTTCTAACACTGCTCTAAAATATTCTCAAAAGACAAAAGTGGGCACTTTGGTCTTCTGTCAAAACTTTATTTCACTGTTAACCACTATAAACTTTATCCTTCACGTTACTTTTGTAAAAGAGTCTGTCACCTGTATTTCTCAAGCATTTTTTCCCCCATATTTTTATTATTATAGTCCTAGACTGATGCCCCAGATAAGCAAGGTTTGTCAGTCATTAATCATGATGAGTTAGGGCATTCATCATGAGACACTAAGACCTGAAATACAAGAGGCAATTCTGCATTTTCATAGCAGTGTATTGGATGTTAGGGCTTCCTGAATTCACACCGCCATGGTTGTGTCACATGCTCCTCTTTATAGTGCTATATCATTTAAGCCATGATGGAACTCAACTGCCAAAATAAGCTAGTATTATAATGTACTATGAAATTAATGTAATTAGTTAAGTACTGTGGGTTTAGACACAATGCTACTTTGTATAAATTTTATTTTGTTACAATTTAAGGCTAATAAAACAATAGATCTGTAATGTGGGACCATGTTACCGGCCACATATTGGACAACAAGCTGTCACTCACAATAACTGCATGCCTTCCCAAACAGACAAATTTAAATCAGTTTTACCAGGTACCTTTCTAGTGAACTTCTAGATAGGTGGCAGACAAATCATACACAAAGTTATTTTACAAAACAATTCAAGAATCATTACTTACAGATACAATGAGAGTAGAATAAAGAGTTTGGGCAGGTAGCTAAATGATAATACTAAAGAATATCTTTCAGCACAGTCATTAGTTACATTTCATTCTAATACCCGTATATCAAAATGCTAATTAAAGTAAATACAAAATATTAAGTAAAAGGTATTATTCTATAGCACATTTGTTTTTATAGAGCATGGAACATTCTTCTCTAGCCTCCAAACCACTGCATTGACAGCTTTATTCACATTGTTTTGCTAGGCATAAATAATTGCATTTTATAAACTAAACTAATGTGTGTGCCATTACTCTTGAGGAAATTCTCTCAATGTACAATATGTTGTCCAGAATTTTTAAGTGCACTGAACAGCATTTTTTAAAATAATAGACCCATAGGGCCATCTTAAACTGCTAACTCAGCTGAAGAGGGAAGACTAAATTACAGTGAAAAGTTTTGCTTCTAAATTAGTGCAACAATTCCTTGTTTAAGGGCAGCACTTTAATTACTGCACCAGACAGCATTTTTACTTTTTTCTTTCTTTGCTAATATGTAATAGATTACTTCTAAGTCTAAATTTAAGATGCTGGCACAGAATGCCAAGTCTCTAGGGAAATTAAAGAATGTCACTATTTCCTGGTATACCTGGCATTAAATAAAATAACTCCTCAAGGAGTTATTATGAGGTAATGCATTCAGAAGCAAAAAGTAATAATACTATTAAGTATGAGTTAAAAAACACAGTCATATATTTTAGCATGCATCCGTGCAGCACTGTGTGTTGTAAGATTGTGCTTAAAGTAATGATCAGAGATCTAGCTTGCAGCATACCATAACTAAAATTTTGGGGTTTGGTAAGCAGAGTAGGATGATGGTTTACAATGGTTTACAAAAAACAGGGCACATTTCAGACTGTATATAATCACAGTTTAGTTATACATTAGCACACTAGTACCAGAGCACGACAAATGGCATGTCAGAAGACACTAGAGGCCCAGCCTGGTCCAACATTCTGTCTGTCTGAGAGAAAGTGCAAACGCTGTAAATTAGTCAGGCAAAACCTAGTTGTTGAAGAACTTCTTCCTAACCTTTTTTTCAGCATGAATTCTTTCACCCTTCAGGGGAGAGAGAAAAAAACCCCAACATACCCATACAAATACGAATTGTCCCAAATTCTGCAAAGCTGTGTGATAGCTTCTGAATTTTGTTATCGTATTGCAATTCTGATTCTTGTTAAAAATACTTCCCATCATCATGTTCATATTCCTAATCTTTTATCTGCAACTATCTCTTAGTTTTGTATTATACAAAGGTAGCCATTCATGTATCACAAAATTAAAACACTATGTATCATCTCACGCACTTCATCTGCTCCCACTTCTAGGTTGATTTTTCCCTATTCACTGGGCAGAGATCATCATATAGATTCATAAAGCAATTACCTGTGTTCTTACTGAAATTTATAGTCAGTAGTGCACTCAAGTGGCAGCAATTATTCATTTTAATGTGCCTATTTATTTAATCATGTTAAGATTTGCTTTACTTTCTCAGCCTTTCCTACTGTCTTGATTAAAAGAAGTGCCAACGGAATCATGATACTCTGCTGCTCACCTTTCTTTTCCAGATCATTATTATTATTTTTTTAAATGTTCTAGTAGAACACTTAGCAACCCAATGTTAAATTATTTAATGGAAAAAAACTGGGTTTTGTTTATTTTTGTTTGATTTTGTTTTAAGCTAGGTCCCAACCAAAAGAAATTTGTTCACAGCTGAGCAACTAATTAAAACAATTTACTCAGAAACCAGAGTCACTCTGAGTTTTAGAAGTTCAATTATGTAGTGACTTTTTTTAAAAAACAAGATATTTTTTGGTTCTTTATCAATTTTATGTCACATGAGAACAACGTCCTCTGTGGAAACCACTCAAAGTCTTGACAGCAAAGCTTCTGTTTTCTATTTACTTATGCCAGAGAGGAAATGGAAGTGAAGAGTGCACTGGTTTTGATTTTTTTCCCCTCTTCTTTTTTTTAAAAAAATAAATTTCATTTTTGATAGTACATAACTGATATGGCTCATATATATCATAAAACTTTCTGGTCTAGTTCTTAAGATTATATATCTCTTTCTTTAAAGACAGTTATATAATACCTTTTTGGGTCTGATATAATAGCAGATTTAAATGAATCTATGCATATTTTGTTAGCAGCAACACAGCTACTCTACTGTATTGTCCTGAATATCAGGTGCAGGTTCTTTTCCTGGAAAAATCCAATTTACCTTTTGCACTTCTGAACCAATTCCAAATGGATATTTACTGTGCCATCCGCTAAAAGTTCTACCACTGCCAGAACACTTAGTGTAGCTGTTGAGCTTCTTGATACAACTCAAGTGCAAACTCTAAGGATCTGAAGTATAATCAGAAAGCGATACAGCCCATGTGGCCTCACTGATAAACTATCTTATTTTTCATACAGTAGCGTCTCATAATTTAGTGTTGGCTTTAAATCAGTGACACCAATTCAGTCATAGCACAGGCGCCAAAGGTCTATGTCTAGTCACTACAAGGCCAGGGAACAACAACATGTCTCAGGCTAGTGATCCACTAGAAGAGCATGCTGTGGAAGTGTGCTTAGGTCTGAAGGGCCACGCAAGAAACTGTTGAGTAAAATGAAGTGGGTTTGTTTTGTTTTGTTTTTTAATTTGTCTACTTTACATCCATTGTTTGACTGAATAGTAGGGATCATCAATTTGAAGAATTAAAGATTGAAAGAGCCTCTGCATGTTCAGGCCACTGTGGTGCATTACTAACTTTCTCAGTATTTTTGGATGCATGTCCATAACCATAGTCTGTTTTCTTCATATTCTATGTTTGTGCTTGCTTTTTAATGTCTACTTTGCATGTTTTCAAATTCCATGCGCAGTTCAATAACTAGGCAGAAATCAAATGTTAATAAATTTTTAGACTTAATCAAGTTTGAGACACTTAGGGCTAAAGCATTCATCATGATTGTCTATCTTAGGCAGGTCTGAAATAAACGATTGCAAATACAATGTAGCCAATCACTTTCTAGAAACTTATCCCAAAAGCTCTAGAAGTCAACCAGATATGACACCGAAATCCCAACAAATGGCAAAATAAAATCACCTGTGAAAAGGTCTTAAAGTCATTGTTATGTTCAGTTGAATGTTTACCATCTACATAGGTATGGATTCATACGCCTAATAACCAAAACGTGGGAGAAAAATCTTCTAGTAAAAAGAAATAGTAAATAGACTACTTGCTTTGTTCTACACCTGCTGTTAACAGAACTGAATTTCAGAACTGAATCCTGCAATATACAGGATCAAGTCATAACACATTCAAATTAAATGCAAAAAACCAAACTAAATATGTAAAGACTGCACTCACAGCAAATGTATGGGCAGGAAGTTTAATACTGTGCTGGGCTCAATACCTCATAATTTTTTTTACCCACTATTTTAAACCTTGCAATCATTCAGAACACTCTAACTGTATGATGTAAGTACAAACCACAGCCAATTATTGCAGAGACGGTATAGGACAGGTTAGTGTTCATTTCCCACACTACATTTACCTTTCAGTGCTGCTAGATTCTTCTGTAGCAGCATCCTTGCATGTTAACAGTTTCCTTTGAATGGCAGGTGCAATATCCTTTAGAAGTGAAGTTTTGTGCTTACCTGTTTGAAATAAAATTTTGTTGAAAAGTTGGACAAAAATAATGATTTATCAACCCCTCCCCTGCATATTTTCATAGAATATTTTTTAACATAAAAGATAGATTGTTTAATGAAAGATTAGATATTAGATTAGAGTTGCACTGTCATGGATTAATTACTGTGTATTTCAGCAAATCAGAATATAGAGATGAACTCTGCGAGTTAGCAGACAGTAGTATTTTTAAACTCATGACACAAAGATTGAAAGTCCAAAGCTTAACAACACAATTTACAAGTCATATAACCTTAAATCTTGTAGAAAAATGGTAACTTAACAGGATGAGGAAAAGTGCCTGTCGAATTGTATAAGAACTCAGCTTCAAAATGTATCACAAAAAAAGAAAGAAAAAAAATGGACAAAAATGTATTGACTGACCTTTAATTACAATCACAATGCAAACAGTAGCTGTTAGACTAAAAACCCCTTCAATTTCTTCAGAGAGAATGCATTCCATTAATTCATTTAAAAATGACCTAAGGAAAAAAGGAAAGCAAAAATACGTTCTAAATCATGTTTCTTTCAAAACAGAACTGAACAGAACAAGTTTGTGATTATGCTACCCTGCCACTGTAGCTTCAAAGATACCATGCAGGACAAAGCAGTGGTTACTGGGTAATTGAAGACTACATGCTGCTTCTGGAACTGAGAATATCTGAGTTAGCAGAATGGTAAATTTCTTGGGAAGAAAATAAAATGTTTGTACACAGAATAAGCAGCTGTTAAGAGAAATGAAGAGCTTGTGGACTATTTAGGAAAGTCAATCCATGAAAAAACTCCTGGTTCTACTGGAATTTAGCTTGCGTAATTTGTATTGAAATTTCCAACTTCAATTTCTACTGAAGTTTAAAAAAATATATTATATGACTTCAATGGTTTGTTAGTAACTACTCATGCCCTTAAAACTATTACTACTAGTAGCCTGATTAGAAACTGGAGTTTAATTAACACTTTGGTCTAAAATGGATATCTCATAAAAATTAAAATAGATGGGCTTCCAATTACAAAACAGTGAAGAACGTTTGTAACTAAAATATAGCCCCAAAACACTTCCAAACTACATTTAAATATTGAAAATATGGACGGACTAACAGAACCAAAACAACTGTTCATTGTAAAGTCTGAGATAAATACTAACTCAATATGTATCTTAAGAGACTCACTTTTAGCAACAGATGATAGTATTACCAGCAAACTTTGGAGGTGTTTTGGGACATGATATCAAGTTAAGAAAAATGAAACAAGGGAGTCACGGAGGAGGTCTAGCCACCAAACTAATCTGCAATATGGAATAAGGCATAACTACAGAATGAAACCACTAAATGGTCATTACAGTGTTTATGGTGAAAATAAATTTAACTCAGAAGCAATTCTCAAAAACACAGAAAAATAAAAGAACAAGAGGGATAAAGCAAGAACCCTCATACTCCTCAGAACATAAAACTAAATACTCTGTGAAGAATTAAAGGGGAAACTGAGAGCAGTAGATGTTACAATACCTTTTCCTAAAATATTTCAAAATACCTTTGGTAATAATTATTATTTGTTACCAAAACTGAACACCATAAATACCCAGTTCCAACTTCAATTGTTCTTCAGGCTTTTATTGTGCTAAGATATCAAAATGAAATATGCAGTTAAGAAAAGAACCAACCTCCACTAGTGATTCAGTAAATAAGCTTTGCAGAAGCTCAAATATTGCCTCAAGGAGCTGAGAAAGATGAAAGCTCTTTAGGTTCTGAAATAAGTATTATGAAGTTGCTCGTGCATTGCATTAGTTTTATTATATCATTGTGGACTAATCTGACCAAGTATTGATTCCATTTCATATTACTCTTAAATTGCTAACTGATAGTATTCCGATCAGAGTTTTGACTTTATTGTTATCACAGTTTAGGTCAAGAGTGTTTAGGCACACTGTTTAGTTCCATGAAGGAACACTGTAATTTTATTAACCTGTAATAAGACTCTCTGCAGACTCAATGCAGCTGCCTTTCCCCAATTCCCTCTCAACAAGGGTCACATGAGCCTGCAGGCAAAGATAAAATAGAACAGAACAATAAGCTATTTACAAACATGTAAGTAAAAGAGATAAGTAATTGATTCCTATACAGATAGTTCCCTATTAAAGAAAAGGATACTCACACAATTGGTCAGATACTGCCAGGCCACTCAGTATTGCCACTGGTATGGGGACTGAAATTTAGTGCCAGAGATTGACTAATTAATAACTGAAAACATAACCGACGCTGCAGAACCTGGTGCGAGATGATCGTTTGTTCACAGAACAGAAGCTCGCATCAGATTCTGTAACGTCAAAGGCTTTCGCATTGACGTGGAAAGATGGTAATTTCTGAGATATTGAATGATTTACTACTGGACTCTGATTATGGCCTACCAATACAGATTAATAACAGAAAATAGCCTTAAAAGTAGTCTCAGTCCTGGGGCAATAGTAGAACCAGATGTAAATTATCTCCTGACTTAGATCTTCTTTGCACCAAAAAGATAAATAGTAGAAGATAGATATACATTTGTCAAAGTACTCATAGAAACAATCTGGTTCAAACTAGCAGTTTTCTCCATCAAGAATGGAAAAGATTCTCCTTGACCACTACAAGAAAAAGTTTCAGAGGAATTAATAGAATTTCTGTGTCTCTTTTGAAAAGAGGTGTGTCTGTGTCTCTTTTCAATACAGGTGTGTAAAGAGAACAAGATTTGGATTAGGAAACCTATTGCTGGAGTCTCTGGAGTCCTTTGTTTTGCAAGTTCAACTAGAACTAGAGAAGGATTGAGAAGAAAAAAATCTCATGACAGCACAGACAGGGATATTCAATGCTTGTCAGATGAGGAAGTTAAAGTTAGTTGTGATAAGTCATGGAGAATGACAGGACTTCTAAGGAATACACATTAGCCCCTCGATCATTCAAAATAACTGTGGTGTGGATAGTCATGTAAATAAAAATTGAATATGAACAAACTAAGCAAAGGAAGATAATGAAATTCACTGGTCACAATTTTAGAAGATATTCAGGGTACCCACTAAATATAGCAAATAAAAAAAAAAAGCTGTTTAAGTCTTAAAAAAAAAGGACCTAACCCTAATTTGGGGGGCTTTTTAGGACTCAGATACTTTAAAACTATTTTGAATTTTATAATTTTAATGCAACTATAGTACATGTCACCTCAGTGCAGACGTTTAAATTAAAGGATTAAAGCTATTTCTGGTAAACATTTTACCTCATCCAAATACCTCTATATTGAGGGGACCAATGTTTTTAAGTATCTTCTGAAAGAAGTAAGCCAAGATGTATGATTAAAGAACTCATTTAGATGAACAGCCTTGTAAATAAGAAGCACTCTTAGAAGCAGTTAAAAAAATGGAACCAACCCCTGCCAATCAATACCTACAAGCAATATATCAAGAGAAAGGGATTATGAAGTAGTACAGGTAAATTTAGTAAGCATCTAGTTCCTCAAAATTTAGAAATTCAAAATTTATTGACAATGTATAAGCTGTTCTACCTTAGCAACAACCTCGGACAAATTAATATAGAAACATTTACCTGACAACATTAACTGACTTCATAATTGTGGCCATTAAACTGCTTGAAAGAGGAGGAAGGTCTGAAATAGTCTTTGGTATAGTTAAGTCTTTTTCACTGGAAGCCTAAAACAGAAAAAAGTCAACAACTGTTGTAAATCACGAAATATAATTATACAGAAAACATGAAAGCAAACCTGTATTTCAATAATTACACTAACTAAGACCTATCATTAAATAATTACAAGAAACATTCACATGTGTTCTTTGAACAGCCTTAATCCAATTGTCCAAATAAACAAACCAAATTTAAATTAGAAAGGCTAAAACTAAAACAAATAAACAGTATTTGTACCAAGGCAAATATTCTCCACAATTGTTCTGAATAGAAGTTTCATTTAACTACATTGTTGGTCATTATTTATAAAGGGACAGCCTATTAAACACAAATGAGTAACCTTTGTGTCTCCAAGTTTAAGTGTGCATACATAATTTCTAAAAATAACTTAGGTTATTAGCTGATTTCCTGTATCAGCTCTTTCTGGTATCAAGTTCTGAATAGCATGGCAAGTATTTAGTTAGAACTGAATTTTGATTTACTAGTACAATAACCTGGGGGCAGGGAAAACCCTAGCTCAGATGACTTACTGCAATGAACATTCGTAATCTCTGAGTATGAATCTGCAGTATCATTCAAGTCCATAAACTTTTACTCTGCAGCATCTGTAAAGAGAATGCTCTCATCCCACAGCCCCTCAGCTGATACATTAATATTTGTAGGTGAATCTCGGGTATTGTTTCAGTTCCTTCTGTAACACAGAATCTTAAAAGCAGCTCTGCTGTACTCAGTACTTTCTGGCAACTGTTTATTGCTCTGTTTCTGACATATTTAGCAACCACAGTAAGAGTACAGCCTCTGTTAAAGAACCTCCGCTCATCCTCATTAGTTCTCAAAGCTTCCAATCTTACTAGCCATACTAGCTTCTAACGCTACATGCATTTGGAACATGCATTGGGAATGTTACCCTTCTCCTTCAAGGACAGTAATGGTTCCTTGGACTTTTAGCACATAAAATAACCTGTCTATATATTCTCTTCATTATTAGAACTTCTTTCTTTACTTTCCAAAGAAACTCAGAACTGATATTTGGAAATCCTCTAGACAAAAACCAGAGGAACCAAAAAAAAAAAGATGCAGTATGAGAAATGGATCTGTATTGAAGCAGAGAATGCATAAGTGATCAGTGCCAAGCAAGACATCAACCTGCTTTGGAACAGGATTACAGAACCTTAAGGGACAATTCCAAGAATAGGGAACTGGAATCTTTCAGTGATCAGAGGTTCACTTCTTAAGTTCCCTAATATTGTGTGAGATGAAGTGAGGTAGGTTTAGAACAACATTTTCCTCCTCCTTTCCCTGAGCTTTTATTGCTGAGCACAGCATCATATGGTATGGAACATGCCTTCGGTCTGTTTGGGTCAACTGCCTCAGCTGTGTTGTCCCCTCTCAACCTCTTGCCCACCTGCAGCCTGCTTACTTTTTTTTAGGGCAGGGGGTGAAGGGAAGAGAGAAAGCCTTGACACTCTGCAAGCACTGTTCAGCAACAGCCAAAACTAACTGGTGTGTCCTCAACCCTGTTTTAGCCACAATGCAAAGCACAGCACCATAGGGACTGCTGTGAAGAAAGTTAACTCCTTCCCAGCCAGAGCCAGTACAAAAACACATAGAGAGAATATCTCAAAACCCATGTTGTTCATCTCCAACACTGCCTAATTTCTAAATTCTTCTGTCAGAGGCAGATAGTGAACTAAGTATCAGGACAACTCATTTCTTACATGGCTGTATGCATAAATCTGAGAGATGCACCATAATATGAAATTAGGGCAAATAAAAGTGCCTGTTTGTTCCATGCCAACAGACAGAAAATCTTCACCCGCAGTACAAAGATCACACTTTCTGAACATAGCTCTGTTGTTCCAACATAACGTTTAAAAGGCAGTAAGTGTAAAAAAAAAAAAAAAAGTCAGCATTAACTTTACCTTCTGTAGCACACAAATTATCTCTGCTACTATTGCACCAAGGAGATTAGAGAGTACACCTTGGTGAACTGCTGGGCAAGATGAACGCCAGCACTGGACTGCATGTATGAATTCTTCAAGAGGCATTTGAATAGAGTGAATCAACTAAAACCAAAGAAAAACAGATCAGTTTTTTCAGATTGCTTGAGTATAATTGAAATATTTCAGCAAGCTTCTCTGTGAAGAAGTGCAGATCACACCTTGAAAGCTATTGAGGTATTCTAGTCACCTGGGATCAGAGGGGGAATCAGCAACATGTTTTGGAAGTCTACTCATAAATTTGAAAGAAAACAAACAAAACCACAGTTGTAACAAAAAAGAATTGAATGTTTTTCAGAAGTGCTGAAAAGCAGACCATCAAATTTTCCAGAGTGATCCACCCATCTCACTACTGTCTAGTCTCTGCTATACAAGAAGCTAACTTTTCCGTGAAGACAGGAGGTTTTGAAGAACTTCAGCACATCATACATATTTTGAAGCTGATATAATTCAGGCAGAAAGAAATAAATAAAATAGCAACAATTCCTCCTCCCTCTCAAGGTCATAATATATATATATATAAAATAGAATTCTTTGCTCTGGATTAAGAAAGTTCATTTAATTGTGGATAAGGTTAATAACCTATGAGTACTAGCGTAGTTCAGGATCACTGGTAATAGAATGTATTGTTCTCCAATTTACTAGTTTTTCTGTCATGACGAGACCAACGATGTGTTAAAAAAAAAAAAAAGGTAACAAGACCAACGATGTGTAAAAAGAAAAAAAGGTAGCAAGGAAACTTAGAAAATTTAACTGAAAATTTAATCAGATGTCAACTCAAATAACAACCTCAAAGTGTCTAAGTAGAACACGTTTGCATAAAAAGTACGGATTCATCTACACATTAGGTAGTAATTTCAAGTGTAATATGATACCTGAATCCCTTCTTCCTGCTCTTTCTTCAGTCTACATGCCACACATTCTAAAACTTTCTGGAAGACTGTCTGTACGGCATGGAAAAGATTTGCCACTTCATCTGTCTCAGTATTCTGAGTTAAAGAAGCTTCAATAATTTCCTTTAGAGCATACAATACCAGTGGAGCACAAAAGCCGCCTCTCTCTAGAGAAAGAGATAAATACCATGATATAAAAATTGTAATGAGATTTTCTTCAGGTACAAGCTTAGAATGAAACTCAGTTATATACCATAAGTAGCTATAGTTTACAAGTGTAGACAAAATATTTAGTTTCTGAGCATCCTTAGCTGAAATTTTCATACAGTTCAATCAATATTTTAAGTCCAGTGTTCCTTTCAATCCTTGAAGTATAGAGATTAAAATTGCAGATTTCTTCAGGAATTGAGCTCTAGTTCTGTCTGTACTGTAAACTTTCCAAATGTGAGCCAAATTTAAATAGTGCTACAATGTTGTCTCCTAAGCCATACTGATACATATATATATATCAATACACATATATCACTTTACAGATATATTAAAACCACTATATATATATATATAAAACCCTGAATTATATAGTAATAACTGGAATCTAAGAGCAAGGAAGAAACATTAGTTATCAACGCTGACACAGTTCGGGGCTGGTTCTCTTCTTGTTTTCAGTTTTCTGAAGAGCTGCCATGACTTTTGACCATATTATTTGTACTAGCTACTATAAGCTGTAAACATTTTTTTTTGAGAAACAGACTCCAAAATGCTAAAAGCAACAGTTCTGCTAATATAAGTCAGCTAAGTATACATGGAGATGTTGTTGTTAGTACAAAATATCGTACCTGTTTGTATAACTGAAAGAGCAATATCTAAAAGGTGTGCTTGAAATGTGAGATTTCCAAGGCTAACCATTATGACATCCTTACATACTGTCAGGTAGGCCTAGAAAAGAGATGCAAAAGTATATGAGAAACAAAATTTATATAAAGTAACTGTTCTGTAAAACCTAAAAATAATAAAACCATGCAATCTTAGCCAAGTTGCTCTGAAAGCTGGTGCATCTACTTGGAGTTACTCAGTTTGCAACCTTTGAAAAGCAGGAGTTCCATACAGTTCTCCAAATGCTTCCATTGCCCTTGCCTCCAGTCAACACAGTTGCTCAAAAGGCAGTAAATCCTCTATCTTTTTTACTCAGGCTTAGAGCAGAGGCATTGATACTTGACATGTACAGAGGCAGAATATGACATCTCTACCTATCTTGAATAGCAAAATTAAAAGCAGCATAGAAAAAGAGCTTTTCCCTACAGAGACACACACATGTTACATACTAAACAGATTATAATACTAATGTATAGACAGAGTAGTGTTGAGAATTTTTAACCAGTCTATGCATACATGAGCTGGGTTGTTCAAGGACACTGACTGTGACTAAAGTTAGTCCAAATCTTTCCCTTGACCAAAATCTGGAAGGACCCATAGCTCAGTGCTAAAATCCACCTTGGGTTAAGTGATATGTCAGGGGAATGTAACAGAAAACAATTAAAAACTAGCTAAAAACCGCAAACATTATGTAATCAAATGCTTTCTGTGAAGGGCAAATAAAGATAAGGGGTAACAGACACTGTCAGTGATGACACTAGGGTTTGTGTCAGAGGGCCTATCAGCCCCACTCAATAAATCAGTGGCCTAAAGAGAACGGCCCCCCAGTGAATCCCTGTCCATAACAGTAAGCGAAAATTGAGTAACAGAGCAAGCAGAGAAGGAAGGGTGAAATGGGAAAGAATGCGATATGTCATGGTGAAAGTGATAGAGAAATGTAAGTGGAAAAAGAAGAGACACCCCAGTCCCCTCTCATATACAACAGTATTAAAGAAGCAGCTGTAATTATTGTATATTATACGGACATATTGAGACAAACTAGGTCTGCTTTTTATGCCAGCATTGTTACCAAATATAGACTCCAAACAATTAAAAAGCACAATCAATACCTCATTCCAATCAAAAACAGTATACATGGTGAGAAGCAGATAGGAGCTGCTTAACAAGCATGTGGCTTATTACAGGAGATGCGAGAGGCCTGGATTCTCTTCTTGACTTCCAGACAAGTCACATCAGTCTTTACACCTCAGTTTCTTCTCTGGAAATAATGATGCAAATGGACTTTAAGATCTACTAGTAAAAATCATTGTGTTTCATTACTGGCTAGTCAAGTAATATGTCAGATGGGTTTACAGTGACAACTGCCTATCTTACTGCTTATCAGTAAAGTTTCGTTTTCATTTTGTATTCAAACCTAGGAAATTGATCATAAACATTTTGGTAATGCTGGTAAAGATTCCCTATTTTGTGTCTTGTCTTTCTATAAGGTTCAGTTCTGTGCCTCCAAACTTTTGAAAAATAGCCACAAAAGAGTTACGATATGGATACTAAATTTTTCATTTGGAGACAAGAGACAGTAGCATATAAAACACACAAGAAACCTGTACCAGGAACAACTACAACACTTGTTTGAGTTCACTATCTCTTTATATATTTCAAAAAGCCATTTGGCTGCAGCAGCGGGATCTAATACAAGACTGATCTCCTCTTTATTAAATTTCCAGGTAACTCACACCATACCTCTCTGCTGACTTCCAAAGATATGTTCTGTGGGACCTAGCACTAGAATGAAGCATACTGAATTCCTCAGAACATAATTTTTTTTCTTTCGGGAAAGCAGGAAGGAAAGAAAGGAAGGAAGGAAGCAAGCAAGCAAGCAAGCAAACATGATTAGATCTAAATCCTTGCTCATAATCACACCACCTTCCTGGTCCTCTAAGTCATCCTCTATTGTGCTATTCAACATCATATATGCAGCTGCAGTGATTCTGTCATTTCCAGGACCTTCTACGCTACAGAAGAACAGGCTATTAAGTGCTAGCATACCATGCAACTACACCCTTGTTTTCAGCAACTAATTTTCTTCTCCTTTTCAGAACTGAGATTCAGTGACAATCTTAACTCTATGTTAATGCACTTTTCATAAAACAGCATAAACATTACCTTTATTTAATATAGGGGATGAGGGACTGAGAACAAGAATTACTTGTTAGAAACCTAAAGTTTGGGACACCCAGGTTTCATTGCCTGCTGTGCTAGAAATTTCTTGAGTGGGTATTTTCACAAGTGTGAAACATGAAACATGTTCCATCCTCACTTCAACAGATATGATGAGAATATATATTATGCACTGGTAAGTGAAAAAAGTCTAGATAAGAACAAGGCATTGTTGACTCCAGCTACTTGATTTAATTGCTAGGGTATGTGCAATTATATTTATATATTTTTGTATTTATATAATATACAGGTGATAATTAAACTCAAAGCAATTAAAAAAAAAAGTGTGTGATTTTAAGCAATCAAAGGAAGAGCAAAAGCACAAAACTGTAACCTCAGAACAATCAGGACTGTGTTTCATTAGCTCATTCACTTGTTGGGCTCCAAAAACGCCAGTGCACTGTTTGTCAGTATACGATTGCTACATGTATGGCTTTTAAGATTAGCAGCAGTTTGATTTATGTTATAAGAGACCTCTAACCTGGATAATTAATTCAGAAACAATATTGTGTTTTGAAATGCCATCCTCTTGATCACTTGCTAGTATAAAAGGTACAACTTGACTTTCTATCCAAGCACCTGTCTCCTTCAGAAGTGAGAGGTAATCTTTTCCTTCTTCAGAAAACTGGAAAAAAAAAAAAATAGAAGTTTACCAATTGTCTTCCAATTCTCCTGGAACTTCCTTATACTGTCAACTGTAACTCCAGCTTATACCGAAAAGGTATAACCATACCTTGTTCTGAAGATGAATACTCAACCGGCAATAGAGGCTGAAGGCTCTTAGGCCAGTTGCTTGATTGCAGCTACCAGAACGTTCATCAGTTGCTTTCAGAATTGAGCCAAGAACCTCCTAAAATATCAAGGTTTACATTTATGTTTTCCAGAAAATCCTTTGAAATGTTTCTTTTCTTAACAGCTTTAAACAAAAGTTTAAGAAAACCCAAACACACACAAAAAATCCCAACCCCCAAAAAACCCAACAGGCACACTTTCAATTACTTTCATTTTGCAATGCCATAACTGATTTTCAGACTATGCCTTATATGTACATTCCAAAAGTCAGATGCCTTAAAAATGCTCAACACTAGATCACAAAAATTTTGAGATACCTAAAAATGACAAGCTGGTTAAAATCTGCCATCCATAAACAATTCTGAACTAATACACTTCTAGTTTAGAACATTTGTTTGAAGTACAAATCAAAAGGAAGACCTTTTTATAGAGGGGAAGAGGGGATCATGAATCTTATTTATTTATTCTTGCAGGCCTTTAATTAGACTCAGGCAATGTATGATGTTAAGCACTCTTTTATAAACACTGTTTATGGTAAGGAGAATACTACCTTTGCAGCACTGAGAATTTTCAAAAGCTTCTTCAGTTTCTTTTTAGGAACAGACAGTAGGTAACTACGATTAACGGGATGAGTCAATAAATATTCAATGTAATCAATTGCTAATTCTGGCTTCGATTGATGTGTTACATGGATACGTACTCGTCGTTCAGATGTTTTAATACTCTAAATGAGAAAGCACAAAACCAGTACAATACTGTTAGTATCTTACTTCACAACTAACTCCAAAGCAGAATAATATGGCATTAAAGAGGCTGCTTCTAGTAAAAAAAAAAGAAAAAAAAGCATGATGCCTTTATGTAACCTAGCAATTTCTTAATTCTTTGACATATATGCATATGCACACCTTTCTTGCAGTCAGCGTGTCAGACAACCAATCACAGGCTAATTCCAAAACATGTCCTACTTGACCCCAGCGACACATGCAGTCTATCAGGGGAGAATATTTGCTTTGGTCAGCTCCATTGTCAATATTTCTGAGTCTGGAGATCACACCACAGCTTAAAAGAAAACAGACAAACAAACAAAAAGTGATGCATGAGCTTTACATTCATAAGTGCAGAAATAATTCAAAGAAAAGCAACCAGTATAATATCAAAAAAGATTCACCAATGGCTCAAAGACATATTTGCACCTCACAAATTTTACTAACTTATCGAATTTGTTTAGTGGATTAATTTATCCAAATGGGCATTTAATACATCAAGTTGTGAAAAATTAACAAATACAGTCAACAAGAGATTTCTTGTCATTCATATGTTGGATTTAAAAATAGTACCTGAATGTAGGAATAGCAGCAGGGGGCATAAAGGATGCCAGAATAACCAATGGAGTCATGCAACGCTCATCCTAGGATAAAAAAAGTACACTATATGATGTACATGTACAGGCACACACATGCACATAAAACTAAAGAGAGTACTGAAAAAGTATGATTAAATTATCTCAATTAAGGATTTCCCTTTTTTCACTAGAAATGGAATGAAAGAAGCTCATAACAACATGTGGCTTGCAATCTGAAACTCCTGATTTCTATTCTCAGAGGTCAATTATCAATTATCTTATCATTCAGCTTTCTGACAAACTGTCAGAACAACTATCTTGAATAATTATGGCTCCATTAGATTAATAACCATTGCAAAAGAAATAACAGCTCTAGCTTACTTTTTTTTTTTCCTAGTAATGGCTAATATTTCATTGCATAATCATGACACCATCTAACTCCTCTCAAGTAACTAGTGCTTTAAGTGAATATTCATTCACATTAGAAATTTATAAAAAAGACTCTGAAGGAAAGGATGCTTATATAACAATGGTGATGTGAAATGCACTGTAAGTTGTTACAACACATCATAATACAAGGTCTAGACCATGACATAGTCTCACTCGGGTTATACAGAAACCAATCTATGTGAAAGACTCTTCAAAAATCAAATGAAATTATTACCTAAGACATTTGAAGATCTAAAACCTTTTCAAGATGATTTTAAAAAGAACATTTCAAAATATATTTGTAGCTTTTCAGGAAAGAAACATGCTGCTTCAATCTGTAGTCTTTTAGAAACTAAGCCTCTGATGACAGGTCTTTTTAGATCCAAGCTGCTGCTTACTCACTGATATTCCTACAGTGAGTAAGCAGCTTGGATCTAAAAAGACCTGTCAAAGCTGGATACCTTGCTTGCTCACCAGAACCTTTCAGGAGGGATGTTACATCCTCTACTAAAAAAGATTTGGAATGTCTTTGACAACTTCCAAATGCTATCAGGGTAGAAAGACCATTTGGTCTATCTGTGCTGCAGAATATTATGTAACAATGAATTGCTTTCCACTCCCTGATTATCTAAAGCAACTTGAATGTTCTTAAGTACAACAGCCAGCATAACTCAGTATACTTCAGCATAAAAACCATAAACAAAAAGACGTCCAGTAGATAATCCTTCCAAATGCACTACAGGGTGCAGCAGATACTATTAGCCACTATCAAAAGATAACAACCTGAAGAATAACACTAGAACAATTAAACAGATCAAGGAGACTGAAAACATGAAAATGACTGATTTTAATTAATTGCTTGTATCAAACCCAAACAATAAATAAATGCATCCAAAGATTGTTAGAGTAGAATCAACCTAGCAGAAATCAATCACAAGAAAGTGAAAAAGGAGCTTCAGCTGCTTCAGCTGACTGTTCCAGCAGCTGGATGACAATAAGAAGTGGTGGTGGTGGTAGAGTTTGGGGGGAGCAGGTAGAAAAACATGTAGACTGTCACATACACTGAGTATTTATGCTGCAGTGGTACATTTTCAGTTACTGATTTCCAGAAGTTCCAAAAACATTCAAAAGAACGGAATCCCACAAAAGCATTACAAGGAGAGCAATTTATTGTATAAGTATTTCTATGTTGACTATTTAGATAACGGTTCATCAGTCAGATATTGCAATTGGAGAATAGCTTCTACCCATTTGTGGCATTCCAAGAAACTTGCTATTGTTTATGGTTTATAGCAACAATGAAAAGGAGTACTTAAGGCCATGAAAATAGATAAAAGACATAACACATGAAAGCATCTGAAGAAATACTAGGCACTTACAGGAAAATCTAGGCTTTCTTTACCTTAAATACTTTAAAATATTCAGGAAGTACAGAAGCAAATTTTCTGATAGCATAATCTTTGGCATCTTCATTGTGATCTAGTGCTTTGTGGATACTTCTCCAGAGAATTACAGTAATCTCCAATAAACTTGCCATGCTGGCTACATCATTTATTGACAACACATTGTTCAACACCTGAAATACAAACACTTAGATGGTATTACCTATTATATTCTCAAATATAAATTTAGGTTAAAATAAAGTTTCAAAAAAACCGGAAAAATCCTTCTATTCTTTTCACAAAGGCATAGTGTTTGTTGTAGAACATGAACTCCATGATTCAGTCTTACTCTACATATATAACTTGAGTCATCTTGTGACATTAATTTTTTGAATAATTTAATTGCAAAACCAAACCAATTTATAATTAGTACTAGAATTACGGAAGTATTCATTTAAAATATGCTTCATATTCCTTCTATCTTATTCTAGCTACTTCACCAAATTTCTGCTATTGCAGGGCATGAAAACACCGTAATGGCAGTTCTCCCCTTCTAATTCCACAGATGCCCAAATGCTTTCCTTTAGATTTCTGTCGTATCATTAACTGCCTATGTCTCCAATTAAGCACCACAGAAAAAAAGTTAGCAGAGCTTATCATAAAGTGGACTTTCTTACACTTGTATTCTCCTTTTCACTTTCATCATCATCGTCATCATGATCACCGTCACTATCATGAAGACTCTCTTTCATTGCTTTCTGGATGCAGGCATTCAAGCAGCGCCGAATAGTAAGCATCAATTTAGCTACATTTAAATATAATAAGAATAAATTAGACATTTACTTTTTTTTTAAGAATGTTGCTAGTAAATACTTCTAAGTGTAATGCTGGAAAGCCAGTCTGAAAAAGCAGGCAACAGAACCAGAAATAACGAGGAAAAAAAGAAAAAATTTCCTGGTAAAAGGAAATGGAAAAAATGTGAAAATGTTTTATATTCTCAAGTATGAAGAAGAAACTGCAACATTGTCATCAGGCTCTATAATTTTATTGTTAAAAAAGTCTACTAAAAAACCAAAACCACAACCACCACCTTATCAAATCAGGATCAGAGAAAGATCCCACAATGCCTGCATTCATCTGGCATAGCTATTAATTTAATGACCTATGTTCAAGAATACATCCCCTACGATGTCAATTCCAATTATTTATAAAAGATGTAGTAGCCTAACCATTGCACTCCTTAATGAGGACCCCATCTCTAGATAAAAGTGAAAGGATTATGTCCACTCTGGTGAAAGTATGACTACAGTCAGTATGTATGAAATGCATAGTCAGAAAGCATGAAATACACTAGCATATGTTATTTCAAAACTACCTTACCAAGGTAATCAGTCACAGGGCAACACCCTGGGCATTTTACCCAAGTCACTCCATACTAACTACTTCGTTTTTACCGTATCAGAACACCCCTGAAACAGAATTTTCCTGATTTAACTTGGTTCAGTAGCACATTTATAAAAAGCAGCTATGCTCTGTGCAGCACATACCCTTTTCACTGAAAGTTTCTGAAGCTTTTAATAGGAAGGAGGGCTTTTTAGATTTTCTTTGAGGAACTTGAAAATACTACTGATCCACAAATCCCAGATAATCAGATTATCAGACAGAAATATTTTTCACCTTCTATAGAATCTTCCACATAAAGATCTCAAATCACTTGAGGCACCAGGGTATTTTATTTCACTATTTCTGCATGATAAATAAATATCAACTCAGATAGTTTTAAGGTACATGTGAGGAGAAAGCAGAAAAGAGAGACCAGATAACAACACTGGCTAGAAAGTATAGTACAGCACCGAAGAGCAGAAATAAAAAGCTTTGGTCTCTTCATTGCTGCAAAAGCTTATGACTGTTGTCAGCAGGGTTCATTGCTGGTGTCAAGAATTTCAAAAAATACAAGCTAATGTTATACTAAAAACAAAAGATCTAGCAACAAAGTACCACTGTTAAGAGAAAAAATTTAAATAGCAATTATGTGGTGTGATATCAGTATTTCCAAAGATTCATAAAGTTTTGTACCTCACCTATATTGGTGGGGGCAGTATATTCATAAGCATATTGATAGAACTTTCTAGCTGCTGCTGAATTCATCTGGATTAGAGTAACACAGCGCTCACACCACACATCCTCAGGTTGGTCAATGGGAAAGAAAGAGTTGAATAGGAGATTCACTATGCGTCGTGACACAGGCCGTGAATCAACTTCAAGACGACTCAGAAGATGCTCCATGGGACAGATTTTCCAGAACTTTTTAAAGCAAGAAAAAGGTAATAAAGGAGTTAAAAAAAAAAGAGGAAAAACCAATCATCTTTATTAACTGTTGTCCACATCAAAAGTCTCAAGAAATGTAAATAGCATTTACTAGCAAAGCATGAGCATTTTTAATTTTTTGCAAAATACCAGCATTTACTTGAGATCACATATTGCTGCAACAATGCTACTTTACTGTTCTGACGCACCTCTAAATCTCCCACTATCTCTGACAGATTGCTAAAATTCTAGTTCAAGCAATTCCAGCTCAATATACCTGCAATGCTAATGTAATTCCATAGATATAGGGAAGAATTATTTATTCTACAAGGATTATCACCACAAAACATAATTATTTGTCATTTTGTGCTATGTTTCATATTCTCATCACAGGACAAAGTAAGACCAAGCTACCTACAAGTATGGTATACTTCCTAAAAACCTGTATAGAACAAGATCCTTTCAAAACCATCCCAAACCATAAGTGCATCCCATCATTAGCAGAGCTCTAGCTTATTTGAACACAGTAATTGAAGACTATTTTATTCAGAAAGAACAAACAGCTTGTTATGCCAGCAGTAATTCTACTCACATTTGTAATTTTTGTGAGAAGATCTTGAATTAATTATGCTATGCACTTTCAGATTAAAAAAAAAACCCAAACCCCCCAAAATAGGGTTTCTTGGCATTGAAAAATGTTATTTTATTCTTGAGTAGAAATATTTTCAGCAGCTAATTACCCCGTGATTTCAAACTATGGGCATCCCTACTAGAATTCTCATAAAAAGAGGGTCCTTGGAGTAAGCATTAAAGTAATCCGAGGATTTACCAGAGATATATATTACAGTTTTTAAATAAATAGGAAGTTACTGACAAAACCATCTAACATTTACTAAGATTATGTTTTTTTCTTTCATGTAACCTGATCCTTCCTTTAGAAGATCTAAATCTTTTACTACATAAAATCAAAGCACAGAGTGGAGTGAAGGTATCATTATGCCTCCCATTTATCTTGTCTTCTGAGCATATTTTGGGGAATTTGGAAGGTACTTAGGCGGTGTAATATCAATATATGTCTTTGAGGTCCTGTCATCAAAGCTGGAATGCGCACATTTGGGAAGTTGGTAATTCTTGTGTTAGGGATAGATGTGTTCCTTGAACACTGAAGCCTTAACAATCTGACAAACCAAGTATTTATTTAAATTCTCTCCTGAACAACAGAGATACATACCTCTGACTCCACATAGTATACATGCCTAGCACAAGATAAGCATGTCCTAATAATTAGGCTTAGCAAGAGACAAAAACATGATTAAAATAAAATATAAAGTTGAAATTAGTAAACCATTAACAGCAGAGAGTGGAAAAAGAGCTCAAGGATGCTATAATGCCTAAGGCTGGACAGTATCACCCTAAATGAGGGTACACAGCAGAACACAAAGTTCATTCAAAATCACTATTAAAAATACCAAAATCCCGACGACATGCCCACAAAAGACAAATAGAAATTTTAAAAATAGGTGAATAAAAGTAAAAAAGCAATTTGGTAAAGGCATTAAGCATTTAGAAGGCAAGAGAGTCCTGATTTGAGCTAGCCAGCTGGAAGGAAGTGTGGCTCTACCTACTGCTCTGTCCTAGCATGGCCACGAGAGGGCAGGGAAGACAGAAACATGCTGAGAAAAATATCTGCTGAGTGCTTGTGATACCAGCAGCCACTGAGAAAAAGCTGGCAAGCACAGAGCGGCCACCGGACCTACTGATCATCCCAAACTAGTCAAAAATGTGGGGGAAAAGGAGAAGACTGTACTTGGCTCAACTAAAAAGCAAACTTTCCAGCATGCCTATAAAATCTCCAGACACAGTACTATCTCCTATGGTTAATTTTTCCATGAAGAACAGCTATGGAAAGGCTGAAAGCTCACCAGGACTAGTCACAATTTCTTTATCTATTTTTAAAGATTTTTCATGGACACCATGATTTCAGTAGAATTCACAAAATCACTGGAAAGAGTACTTCTATACTACTACCTTTAAAATGGACAGAAGTGACTGACAGCAACAGAATCCACAAGTCTTAGAATAAACTCACTTATATGCTTAAGTATATGAAGAAGGGAAAACATGAAATTAAGAGTATTACCACATTAAGCATGTTTTTTTTTCCTTTTAGGAATAGTGCAGTAGTTTCAAAATGTACTACTTTTTTTTTTTTAAATAAATGCCTTGATTTTATCTCCTTCTGGCTACTTATCATGTCACTTATCCTACCTTAGCAGCCTTGGTAGCCTTAATTTTCAGCAGCATATCAACAAAAGCCACTCGCACTTTCTCTGAATTGTCATGAAGACTGTGTTTGACTGCAGGCAGGAGCTGTTCCAGTAATGGATGACTTAGTTTGTTGTCCAAAATTATTGGTAGACACTGCAAGAAAAAAAAAGTTTATGCTAAAAAAAAAATAATTAAAGAGTAGATGTGAAAAGAGATGTAGCTAAACATTGTTGAACAGGACCATGACACTTCTAAGGTGAAATTAAGTAGGGACAGAGACTGTGCATGCATATTTTTCTTGTAATATTCTTTAGTGGAAATTGCTACAGTTATTTTAAATGTCCAGTGAACTGTGTTCAGTGAACTCATTTCAGCTGAAGCAGCTTCAGATCTACACTGAGGCCACAGTCTTGCCTTCTACCTGAGGGCACAGCATCAAGTACTTCTTTGTGGTAGCAATACTAGCTCCCTAAACTGCTGATTTCAGATTAAAAATAAGTCTTTTTTAAAATCAGTTATTTTTAAATCAGCACTTTTAGCTTATCCAGTATAGACCCACATGGAGCTGTAGTGGAGCAAGTGAGTATTAACATGAAGAGAGCTCCAACTTAAGGCTGAGTTGACACATACACAAAATTTTTAAGTGAAAATACATCTTAGGGAGTTCATTATTCTGTCCAAGCTATTAGTTATCTACCAGATGCCAGAAAGATGCAGATGAACTAATCCTAACATACTGAACAATGCACAGGAAGCTGGCATTCCCAGAGAAACAGTGTGTAATTATATTCATCCAAACCTCAGAAACACAAGATGGGGTACAAAATCATAACATAATTGTGCATGTCTTGGGATGGTGTAAAATCAGTGACATAGAAACATATTGGAACCTGCCTGCATACCTTTTCAAGTCTAAGCATAATTTCTAACAGCTAAAATAACTAAATTATCAGGTCCAAACAATGTATATAAGACTGGAAATGCAAAGTGGTTGAGAGTCACAAAGCCAAACAGTCACTAACGTGCGGCTTTTATAAAACATGTACAAAACTTGCATGTGTTAGGAACTTTATTGCCTAAGACATTTGCAGAATAAGTAATTTCCTTCACTTAAAGTGGCCTATACTAGAAACCTGTGCATCAAGTAAAATGTAAAAATGGCAATCATGATTTAAAATTTAGAAAAAAAGATTTACTTTAAAAACAGAGCATCGAACATCAGCAGATGTTATATCACATGTCAGCTCTCCAATTAGTTTTTTTAAAAGATCAGCAAGAAGTGTTGGAGGAATCATCTCCCAGTATTTGGAAGTTATCTGAGTAACTCCGAGTATCCCTGTAGAGCGGACAACTGGATGAGGGTCTTCTAAGAGACTCTAAACCAAACAGAAGAATAATGTGAGTATATGTATTAATGTGACTTTACTGCTCTTTGACATGAACCTATCATAAACAAATAGCATTCCATTATCTTTTAATCATTATGCAAATTGTCATACTATGAAAGAACTGTAACATTAATATTCCCTCAAAACATTTTATTATGAAGCAAACTAGGAAATTTAAATCAGAAGCAATATTAAGACAAATATTGGCCAATTTTTTTTTAATTGGACTTGTGAAACAGTTTTTTTAAAAATAGCTCATATTAAGTCTTGCATCTGTGACTTAGGAATATTTAGACTTCTATTTACATATGAGTTTACACTGGCCACTGTTTCTATGCAACAACATAAAAACTTTGAAATTTATTCAATTATCTGATGTTTACATTTTTAAAGACCATACTCAGGATTTCCCAAGCATTTTCTTAATGCAATTACTATGTCCATTCTCACCCATCTAGACTGGTAAAGAGCTTTTGAGGTTGCTATCCCCATTATACTTCATTTCAGAAGTATTTAATAATATAGTACTAAACTTCCATTGAATGCTTACATATTAAAGCTTTCTTTACCAATCCTAGGTTAAGTAAGGATCAAGATCCATTACTCATGCATCTAGCCTTTCAAAAGCATCCTTCATTCATAGATTAATAAATAACAATCCCAAATATTTCGTTTTCAGAGTTGAAAATGGTGCATGTCATCTGTTGTCAACATACTACAGAAATTTAAAATATTAGTTTATTTTTGTATTTTCTGCATCACAGGCCTGTATTTACCTATGAACACTATCCAGAAATTCCATAAGTTTCAATTGCATCAACACCTTATTTTTGAGTTAGCTTTGATTAAAGTTTCATTTTTAACATTTTAGTTTCATTATAACTTACAAAAAGTTCATCAAACTGTTTCTGAATTTCATTGTCCATCTCTTCAGTGTTAAAACTGGGATCACGAACAGGAAAAGCATCAACAAACAAAAATGCTGCATTTGATCGAACTTCTGAGTTTCTGGCCTGTTACAATAAAGGAAAAAATATTTTTTCAATAAGTACAGACTGTTAGTATCAAAAGGCATATCCTGTCAAATACTGCTCTCCAAACACTTCTAGCAAGTTAGTGTTTTTAATTAAGTAGATGGAAGAGATGAATTTTTAAATGTATGAAAGAACTTATAGTAACATATGATTTTTTTTAACCTTACATTTCTGCCCATTCAGTAAAACCTGAGTTATTAGTACAATCAGCTTTCAAAGCATATCAACTTCAGTGACCCTGAAGAGTCACAGTCAGAGCCCTTCTGCTTTCTGTAATGCTGAATAAATTAAAAGCACTTGGGATTTCACTTGGTCACCTTAAAGCTTCTCTTCATAATAGAAGAATCTTGAATTCAAGCAGACTGAATTAATTAAATTACCTGTCAAAAGACAGGTGATTTAATTGAAAAGCTCAAGTCTATTTCTTCCAAGAAAACAGTATTTAGAAACTAAGTACCAGCAAGCCTGGAGAGTATCTTATCCAACAGAAACATATTCAGTTCTGCATCCATGCACATAAGTAATAGGACCATGTTCCGAGCTCCAGGCAGCTCATCAAAAATCTAAGGCAAGCCTCATAACCCTCAGACATTTTACCATTTATAATAGTTTTTAGTGTGTTACACTACACATTTTGCTGGTTGTAGAGCCCCAAATGTAAAGAAAAATGAAAAAAGTGTATATTTAGACACTCAGTCAGTGAAAAATAATTGGCCCTGTGGACTTTTAAAGGATAGAAAAAGAGAGCAGGCAATGAAATGAAGGTGAAACTCAAGGCATCTGAGGTAGAAAACTGAAATCTAACCATCAGACTACATTTTATTTATCAAAGACAGCAGTGCAATGATAAGAGCCTGTGCTGACTTCTCTTGGAAGGAAGGGGGAAAGAAGAATTTTGCTTATATTTTCATTCCAAGTTAAAACAAACATGTGTATATATATATATATGAGACTATATAGTGTAATAAAACAAGCAAAGTTGGCTTATTTTAACAGCAAGATAAGAGACAGTTCAGGGTACCTCCTGACTATTCTAATCATCCAATTTTCTCCTTTCCTTGTCATAAGAGACATTCAGATCAAAGGCAGGGAAAAGAAAAATGTGGATAACCATGCAATATTTAGAACTAAATAAGCTAAGGCAAATAAAAAGAGAAAAAACACAAAAGAAATGAGCAACAATTACTTCATTTACAATTTATTTCGTATTTCCCTTTTAGACTCATCCTCATATGGTGGGTCACATCTCTGTGTAGAACCAAAAAATTCCAACTTCTTTGAGCCAACAAAATTAATAGCAATTCTAAATTTAATACTATGAAGGCAAATAAAGCCCATATATACACTCTCTAGTTAGGGGCTTCTGTTTTACTTTATTTTATTTAACACGGATAATACAAACAGACTAAAAGTGAAAAGATGATAATTCTTAATACAATCCTATAAAGCTGTAGAAAATCCTTTAACTTTGAGCTTGTCTATATTGAAGAATTAATGCATAACAAGCTAATATGTGAATTCAGGGTGAAATAGTTCTGCACTAATATTTCATGTGAAAATTAGTTCAAGTATGGTTTTGTGCAATAACCTAGACCTTGTCTACCATGGCCATTCCAGAAAGTTGAATTTCATAAACTTTCTAAGTGCACCCTGAATTCCATTAAGCTCACTTTAATTCCGAACTGAGTACCCACAGTTTAAATTCCTGGTTTTAATTAATTGGAATTTATCCCAAATGTATTTGCATATTCAAGCTCATAATAGAGTAAATGTCTTCAAAGAGGTAGAACCTAGGACTTTAAATTCATATCCTATTTTATTCCACACTGACTTTTCCATGCAAGAGGAACCTGCAGTTATTTAAATGACTAATGTTTCTTTACTTTTATGCTTGTACTATTCTGAGGAACTTTCAGAACCTTTTTAAAGAACATTTTAATGTTTTTGTTCAGTTCACTTTCAGCACTTTCTTTTATGTTTCAACTGGTCTTACAGGTCCTGAAATTCACTTCCAATAATCTAAACACTATTTTTCCCCAGTAAAAGTTATTTTAAAAGTGTGGGGTGTTAAAAAAAACCCAACCAAACACACCACTTTAAAGGAATCACTTCCTTCAACAGCTTGAATTCCTGGAGGAGTGGTCCTTGACTTTTTGAGCTTGATAAGAAATAGCTTAATCACTACTTATCTCACAATAAATATCCATATTTTTATATTTATATAGCTTCTTATACTAATAACCAATCACTGCACAACTATCTCTGCTATGTTTGCATGAGACTTACTTTTCATAATAAAGACATGAAAAAAGATGAAGAAGTTACATACAGGCTTATATTATAAAAACTTAAAGTTGCATAAAGGCTTATAAAATATGTGTAGGTAAAAGCCACAAAGGAAGCTTGTGGGATCTAAGTATTTGCAAAACAAGCAATTTAAGAAGAAACAGAGAACTATTCATTACAAATATGCATTCTCAGTTTTAAGATTTCAGAGATAAAATCAAGTAATTCTAACATGAATAGTTCTGGAATCCTTTGTATTCTTACAACTGAAGTATTTTTCCTTTCTGCAAGAAGAAGGGGTAAAGAGGTCCTTCTATTAGTTCCCTTTCTGTTTTGTAATCAGTGTTCTAGAACAAGATTTGTTCTTCACTATATTAAATTAGTGATTTGTACCCTGGCTAAAATAGGAGCATCAAACTGGTTATCTAAAATTAAACTGACATTTCAAGCTTTGGAGCATAATCCATGCCGGTAAGGACAATTATAAGCTTCCCTTCTTAGTTCTGTATCTTAAACTACTGGTGATTCTGAGTCACAGCAACAGTTATCTTAAAAATGCCAAATACTTCAGCAGTACTATATGAAAAAGAAAAATTAACTACACAGAAGTCACACAGCAAGACAGTGGCCTATCCAAAAATAAATTGCCAAATTTTGACCTTCAGTCACATATTTCCTTTCACCAATTACAAATATGGTACTGAATCATTTGGAATTCAGAATCTTTCTTTGCACTGAATCATTACCTGATTCATATAATTGCTGCATTTAATTTTTTTACAATCCTCACTTTATTATTCTGAAATCTATGTTCACAACAGTTGGACCATTTTGCTGCATTAAAACAAATTCTTCATGACCTATTTGATACATCTGTTAACGTCTAAGCTTAAAGTGCTTAACTACATATATGAAAGTTGTCAAGATAAAAATGAAACAAAATAAACCCAAAACCAAAAACCAACCAAAAAAACCCCAACCAACCAAACAAAAAAACACCCCACAAAATTCCTAAAATTGTTCTAGCAACGGAACCATTAGTGATGTGAAAATTATGAATAGCAGCTGTTAAAAATCTGAACCGCTTCTGGAATCAGGAATTTCTCCCACTGTTTTGTTGCAAATCAATAATTAACCTTTTTTCCTCAAGCCAAACCTTTCTGTTACATTTCTCCAAACATATCTATGCAGATTTAATAAGGTTTGACAGAATGTTCCTCTGAAGTACTCTAAACTTAGAGTTGAGTCCTGGGCTTTGGAAAGTGAAATACTAGCCTCCATTTACAGATGGCAACTCCCTTAAGAATGGAATACCATGTTTTGCTAACCACTATGAAACTGTTTCTGAGACACTAGTCGGGAATTTTGCTATGCTATAAAAAATATTCTTTTTAGAGACAGAAATGTAGAAATTAAAGAAAGCCATGATTTGTAGCTATTATTCTCTTGCACTGAGAACATATATGTTTTATCCAGAAGGATCTTTGTTTATATTAATTCTAAAGAGATGGGATCCAACCCTTAATGTAAGACCAAACAAGATACTGGTCTAGCGACAAGTCTGTCCATCTTCCCACTTCTACCATAGGGTTCTACTGAAACCAAACAGCTCCGAACTCCTTCCTGTAACTCACAAATCCATTTTAAACAACTTTTTAAGTTGTTTTTAAATACTTTAAGAGTTTTTAAATACTTCTGTCATGGCTAGAGAAGATGCTATATGACCAATCAGTAAATGAAACTTCAGTAAATGTTTAACAGCACTTAATTTGGCTCTAACAAGTGGTATGTATATGCTCTCACTGAAGGAATTTCATACACTCAGACAAAATAAAAGCTGTTCACAAAGAAGGAAGCTTGGCTCACCTTAACCATAGAGTATATCTGAGTAGGTAAGCTGCAGTAGGTACCCTTTAGTCTGTGCATGCAATTCACAGGAATACATACTTACCTTGAAAGTACTAGAAGTCAGAAATTTCATTCTGAATGCGTGATTAAAAGCACTTCCATAGCCTGAATATCTGTACATACAATCAAACTAGAATAAAAGGTTTTCTGAAATAATACTCTAATAAATTAATTGAGCTGTATTCTAAGGCTGGTAATTAATCAGAAGGTGAAAATAAACAATCCTCTGAACATTTGTGGCTTTGATCACTAAAGCAGTGATCACTCCCTAAAGATCTTGGAAAACAGAATACAAAATTACACAAAATTCCCGAATTGAGAAGAAGATGAGAATCCCAAACTTAGTGTTAGTCCCACTGTCTACTGTAATCCTGGAAAGCACTCTGTGTACCTGTAAGCAAAACTGAATTATAGAAGTAAATTATATTATATATTATTATATAACAAATTAGAATATTGTTGTGGAAACTATGTCTAATTACAACTTGCAAAGTAACTCTGCTACAGCTGAGATGCTAAACACACTGATTTTTTTTCTTTCATAGCCATTTTATTTTAAAAGCAATTATTAAAAACAGACCATGGGGAAGGGACCCAAAATTTAGTAGTTGGAGAAAGACAGTCCTATTTTCTGAAAAGGATAATTACCTTCAGTGCTCTCCAAAGGATAGGCTGATACAATCTATAGAGCATTTCTTCAACTCCTTGACGAACTTTACTTTGTTTATGAAAATAACTCAGCATCTGAGAAAAACAAACAAACCAATCCCCCAAAACATTTTTAATAGTACTTTCTACATTCAAGAAGTGTGCAAGAGTTGTCTCATTTCATCGTTTGTATGAGCAAAGAGTTTTCCATACTATGGAAAATGACAAAACTAGACATATTAATTGACAACATATTTTATTAAGAAGTCTCAAAAATCATAAAAAAAGAAACAGATCTAATAAATATCATGTTTTATAACTTTATAGATTCAATAAGTCTATACAAAGATCTACAACTGAGAAATAAAATCATGACTAGAGAGTCAGTTTCACAGCAACCACTCCTTTTTTGTTACAGTAAAAAATTATTTTTAAAGTAACTGGCAGAAATACTTTGAAACCATGTAATCATCAACTACAGATAAATAAGCCATTTCTCTGTTAAGAACAAAGGAATATTACTTGGTAACTGTAGTTATCCAAATAAAAAAATCTACAAACGTAAGACATTTTGTATGCATTGATGAAAAGTAAGTAGCAGCACTCCTTGTGACTCAGAACTATGCTTAGTTAGCTAAAGCCCCTTTTATTTTTGCATCTGAATAATGCAGACAAAAAAGAAAGTAGAAGACCAGAGCAGAATATGAGAAAGGACATCATGTAACTCGATATGAAGTAATTCCTCCACCCGAAACACTGGTCAGTTTGAAAAGTTGACCCTCTAGTGGTCAATACTTCAGGTATTCATAGCTACAGCTAGACAGGGAAGCCTGTGAATAGCATCTACAGAAACAATGCTACAGTGGAAGAATCCCCTTTCTCTAGTTTTGAAATAGACTGAAGTAAAGACATGATAAAATTTATAAGAGACTACGTAGCTCTTATTTCTACATGAGAATGATGGATCTAACCCAGGATTAATGGCAAATCAGTACTGTTTTGTAATAGATTTCATTAGGACAGTGAGGACCAGATATTTGCAAAATGGACATAGGTTTTGTAATCAGAACTCTGAGTTCAGAAGGAGAGTTGTACGTGTTGCTTTCCCCTCCCTCCCTACTCTTTCAGTAAAATAGCCCAAACTTTGCTCAAGTGAATGACTGTGGTTGGTTACTCTCCTAATTGCTACAGGAACTTCTGGGTTCTAAAGGACCATTTTAAATCAAATTCTTGCGTACTGAAAAAGAACGCATCGTTCAAATTTATTCTGAGATCCACTTCCCTCGCAACTCAAAGACAGATTTATGTACATCACTGTCCTCTTTCAAGATCATAAGCTTCCGAATCTGAAAAACATGAAATGCCCTGTCAAAAGGCTACTCCATCAATCAGGAATCACAGGACAAGTGAATCCACTATAGATATGAGAATCTATTTACATTTGATTAAAACCAAACCAAAACAAAACCCCCCAAAAGAAACCAAAACAAACAAAAAACCAATATAGGATTGTATACTGGTGTATCAAGCTATATACTGCACATACTATACACTCCAGCATCTATATATTTGGGGGAAAGCATGGGAAGTGAAGGGGCATAGATCAAATACAAATGCCTTGTCTTAAAAAGCTTTGTGCACTTCTTATTTTTTCATATGTTTTGTTTGTGAATAAAAGCCACAGATAGACAACTAGAATTTGTAACTGAATCAAGGCTTGTCCCTATAAACATATACACAAAACTCCCGTATATAACAAAAAGAAAAAACAAGTTTAGGTCCAGACTCATCTACTAAATTTGCCTCAAGGAGCTTATGACTTCGTCCCTGTGATTGGCTATGGAAAGATCAATTATCTAGGTAAGGAAAAGCTTAGAAAACAGATGACAAAAACTGTTTCTGGCACACTGGAAAATCCCCATATATTTCTACTTTTGAGCACCAAAACCAAATCTGGTTCAAAACTATAAGTAGGTTCCTCCTAAAATTTGTTCTAATATTGTTTCTCAGAATAGGCTTTTTTTAAGCAAGTGTTTGTGGTGGGCTGGCCCTAGTCACCAGCCAAACACCACACAGCCACTCACTCACTCACTCCTCACACGGTGGGGTAGCGGGGAGAATGGGAGAAGCAAGAAAACTCACAGGCTGAGGTAAAGACAGTTTAATAAATGAAGGAAAGAGGACAAAAAAACCCCCAAACAAGTGATGCAAATGCAATCACTCACCACCTCCCACAAGTAGACCAATGCCCAGCCAGTCTCCAAGCAATGGCTACCTCCCCAAAATCCACTTTCCCTCAGTTTTTATTGCTGAGCATGATGTTATATGGCATGTAATATCCCTTTGGTCAGTTTGGGTCAGCTGTGACCCTCCCAAGTCCTTGCTCATCTCCAGCCTACTTCCTAGGGAAACACAGTGGGGAAGAGAAAGCCTTGACAGACCATGCAAGCACCGCTCAGCAACAGCCAAAACACTGGTGTGTTATCAACACTGTTTTAGTCAACAAATTCAAAACACGGCACCATACAGGCTGCTATGAAGAAAAGTAATTCCATTCTAGCCAGACCTAGTGTAGTAGTTTAGTATGAAATGGAAATTTTCCACTTTATAGTAACTGATCTGATTTTGATGCTACTAATTCATGTCATGCTCTACAGGAACTTACCTCTCTAACTTTAGAATGAACAGAAGAACTTCTGGGAAGATGAATTCCATGATGCATGAAATCCTGAATGCAGTTATGTTCAAGTATCTACAGTAAAAACACATACATGCTACTGTTAACACAAGAAAACAAGAATAAATACTGTAGGTTATGCAGCAACTTATATTTTTCTCTAAAACAAACAACAGAAAATAGTCTTTGATATTATGTCTTACTTGGCTTCTGCTTGGCACAAATTTTTCCACGCTAGGGGCCTCTGTCCGCTTAAATTGATCTTCAGAATTTCAGAATATACAATTAATCTGATTCTCAGAACCAAGTTTAGAATTCAAATGCACCTCCACATGATAAATAAGAATTAATTGGTATCTGAATTTGGCTGTAGCATTCTTGTGATGCTATAATTATGCTTTTAATAATCTCCATGGCAATCCACAAAAACTAGATAAATATTTAAACTACCAAATATATAGACTTGCACATACTGAATAAAAGCTTCAGTAACTCAGATAACTAGCATGTTTATGAAGAACATTGTGTATATGCATAGTTGCGTGAACCAGTATTTCAGCAGAGGAATTAAAGCTGTTTAAATGCAGCCAAGCTGATTACAGTGGGCAAACATTCAAAGCATGACATGCTGTTATTCCTTGACAACGCTGAAGAGGCTCTTTCCTTAGGGAAACAATGGCTTATGGCTTGCTTAGGAACCTTTCTCAGGTTGAAAAGTCATGTATCTTCTCCACTTTGAAATTCAAAACTATCCAAATGAAATTTCAAGCCTAGTATTACCTCTATGAATTCTCCTGACACCTTCTTCCAGGCCCTGAAGTAAACTTCTGAAATGTATTCCATCAAGGATCTGTATTAACATATGGGAAACACTCTCAAGCAAGCATCCTAACCATATCTATGTACAATTCATAAAGGTAACAACATGAAGCGTTTGATAAGAAGCAATAATATTCTTAATTCTGTGCATCAATGTTATTTTTAGAAGAAGAAATTATCTTGAAAGTCTACACTGATAATTATGGAAAAACAAAGTTACCTGTTAATTAATAAACCCAAGCACTATTAAAAAACACAGGAAATATGTCTTATGGTGGGAAAGTGAAAACATTAGCACAGATATTTTATCATTATCTCACAATGAATGCCTTAAATTCTTTATAAAGATGTACAGGTATACATTGTTCTAACTGAAAGCACTAGAAAGCCTCTGATTTTAATATGAAGAATTACTTCTGTAATATTTCACTGAATAATCAAAGAAAAAAAAATCTGCATTTTTCATTCATCAGTCCAGTTCTCAGGCTATGATCTTGCAAGTCACTTCTTAGTAGAACGTCTCTATATGGAATCTTGCCAAATTAAATTAGAGGTCGCTCATAAGAAAAAATAAAAACACCTTACAGAAGCAGAAACAGACCTGCAATTCTCATACAAACACTGCAAGTAATGCAGCATAGTTTATATGGAAGTCATTTGCTTTAGCTAATGCTAAATAAGCATTTTGCTACACCTATAATTGTACACATAGGCATGTGCAGAGCAGCTATTAAATCAAGTTGCTGAAACAATATGGTAGTTATATTCAGTAGATTTGAAGGTCTCTGGATTCTGATATATTTTATCAATATACTAGGTATTTTAGAGTGTGAGACAAGATTTTAGCCAAGCTCTTAACAATCATTAAGAACTGTAACTGTGATGCATACCTTGGAAAGAATTGTAATTGGTTTTTAACAGTTCCATGTATCATTTTAATGAAGTTTACATTCCAGCTGAACAAAAAGCTCAAGAATCTTCTTCCCTGTTGGCAGGGGAAAAGAAGAGAAAAAAAAAGGGAAGTCAAACCCCACAGGAATACCCAATTTAAGAGCCACCTCAAAAATCAGTAAATACAGACAGACCTTGAAGATCAAAAGAAATGACACCTTTAATTTTAAAAAGCATAGATGAGATTGTTACAGAAAAAAAAAAAAAGATTCTTAATCTTTAAACAGAATTCAAGCATTACTGTTATTTATACCGTAGAGAAAACGCAAAATAAATGAACATGTGGATTACATATCTGCCTGCATTTTTTTCAATGTCCATTCCATTTCGGTGTGACTTCAAGTAGTATTCCATAATGATAAGGGACTGTGCAACTCAGGACCCTTATCAAAGCCACATCATCAGAGCTCTGTCAAGTGCAGTATCATTCCAGGATGACACTGTAATGATGGCGAAGGTACAAATAAAATAGCATGACAACTCTACCACCATTGGATACAAAAACATTTTCGAACAAAGCCACAGACAACAGCTGGGCCACTGAGGAAAAGAAATGTTCTGATTAGCAAGGACAGTTACAATTCCTTTCCTGTTGCCTTATGAAAGGTAAGATTGCAAACGTCCTGGAGCTGCTTTAATTCATGAAAACAGAAAACCTATTCAGTGTTTTTCCTGAATTAGTTTTCTTTCATTTTAGCAAGTCAGAAATGGTGATGACAAATCTGATGAGCAACAGAATTTTTTTGCATGAAAAGGCAGTGGAAGGTTGTGGATGGAGGAAATAAGCCCTTGCTCTTCTGGAATCAGCAAGATCTGCCCATGGAATTAGAGCCTTACACAGTATTTGTACAGCCAACCTCACTCTGGCTCATCTTACAGATCAAGTGAAGGCATACAGCTTCTGAGACTTTGAAAAGTTTGATCATACATAAGGGTGAGTCAGCCATCTCTAAGGGTCCTTTGTATCTGTGTTTTGTCTAGCCAAAAATAAATCAGGAAAATTAATAAGGAAGTGCAATAGTAAAGAACACATTGGCAGAAGTTCAAAAGGTGCACTGAACAATTAGCAGAGGTTCAACGGCACTTCCATCGAGAGCTGGACCAAATAGGGAAAATAAGGCTGAGAATGCCAGACACACTTTGAGCTGGAATATCGTAGAGTAGGGGTAGAAGGAAGGAAGCATATAGGTAGAAACTGCCCTTTATTGGAACTGATAGCTTAAATGCCTTCAGGTCAAGAAGTAATTCAGAAGATCATAAAAATCAAAATCTAAAGGCTAAATACAATGTCAAGATCCTCGTCTACAGGTCTGATGGAATTCTTCCTGTTGTCAATGAGAGCTTCTTCTACCAAGAAAGAAAAAAAATTGAATGAAAAAGAAGTCACTTATCTCCAGCCTTGGTGATATAATACACATATTGGAGTCCCAATGGTACACTCTTCTATCAACATCCCTGGCAAACCAAAAGGTCAGGGGAGTCTTGACCTACAGCTCCTGCCTCAACAAGACAAAGATGAAGACAAACTCAAACTCATCTCATCTTCTACAATCCCAGCAGCAAGACAGATGAAGAAAAGTCACAAAGTAGCTTTCAACCAATTCTTTTTTGCCTTAGATTTCAACAGATTGACCCTGATCCTGAAAATGATAATAAGTGCCTCTAATTTAATCTGCTGCTTGTGATCAATGGATCTGAAATGATTACTATTGTCAACAATCTCAGTATCCTGAGAGGTAAACTTGTGATAGGTGAATACGATTGTGAACTTATCATCTTTGGGGTTAATGCATTAACAGACTGTTGGGCATCTGGGACTGCTGTGCTTGTGGACGCAGTACATGTGACTTTGTCAGTTGTATACACACACTAAAGGTTAACAAGGAAGAAGAAAGTAGGAAAGGCCTACCTCTAAAACACAATAATATATGCTCTGCAGGGCTCTCCAGCTGTTTGATTGGAAACCCCACCTGAACAAGAATGTTTTCATAAATCACACAGATATAAATTCAGAGAATCGCTCCAGTAATACAGCCTGCAAATAAGTGTCTGAGAAATATTACTCTGTGTTGAATAGCACTATCTGGGAAGACAGAAAAACTGAATTCCCTGATCTTACAATGAGGTGTAAATGTGCAATTCTGCATCAGTTTAATCTGATCTAGAACCAGGATACTGCATTTCTGACCTTCCCCTTCCCTTCATCCTTGCATATGATGAACCAGTCCAGGCAGTTAATCTGGCTGAAAAATAATCTTACTTGGAAAAAAAAAACTGATCAGCTACCTCCTTCAGTATGAATGCTCCACCTTAGAGCATTCATATTGTGGAGAGGAAAATAGGAATGCTAGCCCATGGCAACACAGGATCATTGCAACATGGAGTTATATTAGCTTAAGCTGCTATGGAGCTACACTCTGGGATGTGTACAGTAAAAAGAATTAGGTATCCTTCCCTTAGGAACTGTAGAACAAGCCTGCAGGCACTAAAGGGAATATTAGCCCTGATATACAGAAGTTCAGTTTCATCTCAAGGCAATTCATAAATCGTGTTGATATTTGGTATGACTATTAGCATTTTAGAAATAGACACAGAATGTAAGAAAAAGGTCCAGCAGAGATACTGTGGGCATGTTGGGTGTGTTTGACACGTTGCTACAAGAAACCTACCATTGGTGAAATGAGCCAGGCAGAGAAACGAGAGAACACACATGAGGTGGGTTGTCACTAAAACTAAACTCCTTCAGGATGCAAAATCCCCAACAGAAGGACTTGCAACAGAAGTACAATAGTTTTATAGCAACTGGAAAATGGTTTGAATACTTTAAATTTCAAGACACTTAATCTCCTGTCTGCAGAGCTAGAAAAATCCCAGTTACCATTCTGGATCTGTACTGGCAGTTCACATATTGAAGTTGGATTTCAGCTTGCAAATCGAGACATCTAAATTTGGATTTTTAAGTCCCTAGAATGTTAATTGCCTGGAGAGTAATTCAAGTGACCAGCTGTTTAGTAAATGTTTTATGAAGCTGAATTGTTCTGTTGACTCTGTTGAGTTGGGCGGGGCAATGTGCCACTACCTAAACAGAGCAATTTTAAACACTCAGATGGTTTTCCAGAAGGCAGAGATCTATGACAGTTCCAGTGTTTTATGTGCCAGCCCCATGTGGATGTCTGAGGCAACTTAGGTCATTTAATGTAGCACAGGTCATTCACTTTTACTTAAGCAATTAAATCCTTCCCAGGACCTGTCCTGATTAGGTTCCTGTGTAGATGACTAAATTGGTTTCAGACACATAATTTAACTGGACCCTATCCTGGGGTCTTTCCAGAATGGGTTGTGGTTCCCCTTTTTTTTTTGAACTAGTTTCTTCAAGGATGTAAAGTGACTTGTGTATTGGGTTTATGTGGCAAGGTTTTGGTAGCTGGGAGCCTAAAAGGGGTGGCATCTGTGAGATGTTGCCACAAGCTTCCTCTGTGTCTGATAGAGCCAAGGCCAGCCAGCTCCAAGACAGACCTGCCGCCAGCCACGACTGAGCCCATCAGTAACGGTGGTAGCACCTCTGCGATAACACATTTAAGAAGGGGGAAAAACTGCTGCACAACAGCAGCTGGGAGACACGAGTGAGAATATGTGAGAGAAACTGCCCTGCAGACCCCAAGGTCAGTGAAGGAGAGGGAGGAGGTGCTCCAGGCACCGGAGCAGAGATTGCCCTGCAGCCCGTGGGGAAGACCATGGTGAGGCAGGCTGTCCCCCTGCAGCCCAGGGAGGTCCATGGTGGAGCAGATCTCCACCTGCAGCCCAGGGAGGACCCCAAGCCAGAGCAGGCGGATGTGCCCAAAGGTGGCTATGACTCCATGGAGAGGCCACACTGGAGCAGGCTCTTGGCAGGACCTGTGACCCTGCGGGGGACCCACGCTGGAGCAGTTCGTGAAGAACTGCAGCCCGTGGGAAGGACTCACATTGGAGAAGTTCATGGAAAACTGTTTCCCATGGGTGGGACCCCATGCTGGAGCACGGGAAGAGTATGAGGAAGAAGGAATGGCAGAGACAACGTGTAATGAACCGACTGCAACCCCCATTCCTCATCCCTCTGCACCACTCAGAGGCAGAGAAGGTAGAGAACTCCGGAGTGAAGCTGATCCCAGGAAGAAGGGACGGATAGAAGGTGTTTTTAGATTTGTTCTTGTTTCTCATTATCCTATTCCATTGCTAATTGGCAATAAATTAACTTTCCCCAAGCCAGGTCTGTTTTGCCTGCTTTCTCATGGGGGGCAGCAGAGGGGGAGGTGCTGATCTTCTCTCTCTGGTGACCAGCAATAGGACACATGGAAATGGTATGAAGCTGCATCAGGGGAAGTTCAGACTGGACATTAGGAAAAGGTTCTTCACTGAGAGGGTATTCGGTCACTGGAAGAGGCTCCCCAGGGAAGTGGTCATGGCACCAAGCCTGTCAGAGTTCAAGGAGCATCTGGATGATGCTCTTAGTCATCTGATTTAGTTTTAGGTAGTTCTCTGAGGAGCAGGGAGTTGGACTTGATGGTCCTTATGGGTCCCTTCCAACTTGAGATGTTCTATGATCTCCCTGTCCTTATCTCAACCCACAAGCCTTCTGTCATATTTTCTCTCCCCTGTCCAGTTGAGGAGGGGGAGTGATAGAATAGCTTGGTGGGCACCTGGTGGTTAGCCAAGATCAAACAACCACAACTTGCCAGGTAAACAGAGGCATAAGAGAGTTCACTTCCTACCAAAATAGACTCCCATTAACTGATCACTGAAGAAATTGCAAGGGTGAACTAAGTGACAGCAGAATGATGCACTGACTGAAAAAGCCTTGTTGGATGATACAAAAAGCTTCCTCGACTGTAGCAATACTCAAATATAGAGCTAAGGTTAGCAAGGCATTTTCCAAATGGAAGAAGAAGACAGAAAAAATCTATGACTTACAGCAGCATTTTCAGAAGTTGACACATGTATTCAGCATGTTTGAGCTTTAGGTCAGAACATGAAGCCCAGCTGGGAACACGTCAGTAGTGGTATACCCCAGAGATAAATACTGGAGCCAACACTGTTTAACATCTTCATTAATGACCAAGATGATGAGACAAGAGTACATGCAATTTTGCAGCCACATCGGGAGGAGCGGTTGATACACAAGATTGGGTGCTGGTCAGAGGCGCCTTGACGAGCTGGAGAAATGTGCCAACAGGAATCATGAAGTTCAACAAAGGGAAATACAAAGTCCTGCACCTGGAAAAGAATAACTCCATGCTCCAGGACAGGCTGGGGGCCAACCAGCTGGAGAGCAGCTTTGTAGAAAAGGTCTTGGGGTTGACAAGTTGAACAGAAATCAGCAGTGTGCCCTTATAGCAAAGAAGGTCAACTGCATTCTGGGCTGCACTAGGAAAAGCATTAACCAGCAGGTCGAGGGAGGTGATCCTTCCCCTCTGTTCAGCACTGGTGAGGCAAATCTGGAGTCCTAAGTCCAGTGAGGGGGTCCCCAGTACAACAGAGACATGGACATGCTGGAGCGAGTCCAGTGAAGGGCCACAAAGATGATTAAGGGACTGGAACATCTTTCATAGGAGGAGAGGCTGCAAGAGCTGGGCTTGTTTAGCCTGGAGAAGGCTCAAGGGCATCTTATCAGTGTATAGAAATATCTCACAGGGGATGTAAAGATGATGGTAACAGACTTCTCAGTGGTGCCCAGTGATTTGACAAAAGGCAATGGGCACAAACTGAAATACAAGAAATTCCCCTTAAACATAAGGAATATTTTATTTTATTTTAATTTTTTAAAAATTATTTTTACTGAAAGGGTGACTGAACACTGGAGCAGTTTGCCCAGAGAAGTTGCGGAGTCTCCATCCGTGGAGATATTCAAAACCCAACTGGCCACGGCCCTGAGCAACCTGCTCTAGCTGACTGCTTTGAGCAAGAGTGTTGGACTAGATGACCTCAAGACATCCCTTCCAACCTCAAACTCTGTAATTCTAACATTAGTGCTCAGCAACATTACTTACTTAGGAATAACCAGAAGAAGAATTAGGAGGAGCAACTATTATTTCCCCTCCCTCCCATGTTAAACTTTTTTTTGGGGGGAAAAAAAACAACATCTCAAAAAACAAAACCAAACCTAGAGCATTCCTAAATAGGTATAGATTAAAATTAGTAAAAAGTATGAGAATAGCCAAAGCATCCTTGAATATATTTCAGAACTTATCAGGCTTGAAAATGAAGAGCCTGAAGCTTTTTCAAGGTCTGAAAGCCCTAAAAAGGGAGATACCCTATCAAGTTCTACCCACTATCATAATCTAATAAGCAGGTCAGGTCCAGAACTGGATCTGGCAACAATGACTATGGACCTGTCAGCTGTGCTGACAGCCCTTGTAGCTTTTTGTAAAGAGGTTTAGACTAACAAACAGACCTGAATAATATTAAAAAGGTATTAACTGAAATTAAGAAAGCTCCCCAAGCCCACTCAAAGTTTTCAGCACTCTGAATTGATGCCTGGCAGGCAATACTAGTAATTCAATGGCAAGAACTGATGAGAAGATTAGACATAATCAATAAGAGTCTATATTTGTGAACAGTGGTTTAGATCCTTCACCTTTATCAGAAAGAAATGGATGGTCTAATAGAATGCAAATTCAACTCCCAGCTGGGAGCTGCTACTTTCAGTCCATCCTTCTAGCCATAAAGCTAAAGATTCAGGATTAAGGATTTAAACCACTAACAATCATATGCCAGAGCAAAGAGAGCAGTAAGGCGCTCTCTATATCTACCTAGAAAGAGATAGGAATATGAAGAAGAAAATATGACAAAATGTCAAGAGACCAGAAATCACTGGGAAGAGCAAAAGCTTGGGCAGAAAAGTAAATGTGTGAAGTGTGACCAAATCTGCATATTCTTGTGGAGCAAAGGGGATGTGTTTTGATATGCCAGGAAAAAGATTCAGTACCAAGTCTGATTATCACTGCTTTTTTCCCAAAATAATAATAAAAAAAAAAAATCAAAACAAAACTTTTATTCTGAAAGCTGTGTTTCACCTAAAGATTCAAGGTACAACTTTCTTTAGAAAATCTCTGTAATAATTAACATGTGTTATAATAAAAATCTCACAAGATATGGAAGAAGAACATAACTACAAGACATTGCTTCTGAAACCTAGATAGAAGCTTCATTTTACATATATAATTCCCAATTATTTACTGTGTCTATATGATTATAAAATATTAATGAGATGCAGTGGATTCAAGTAAAACAGAAGAAAGTAATTAATACAGAGTCAAATATAGCTAAGGCATTTTAAGCACTGTGACAAAGAACACATACAGGTACACACTTTTTCAAGAGGACAAAAAATTACCTAAAATGAAATACACCAAGGACATAAAACTAAATGCAAAATCAGTCAATAAAGTCTTACCCGTCTTCCCTCTTTCTACCCTTGCTTTCTCTCCTTCCTTTCCCAACTCTCACATTGCCTTAGTACATCCCAATTTTAGTCAAAACGAAAACATCTTAAAATACAATGTATAAGTAACAAAGAAAATCACCTTAGTGTCAGGTATCCAAAACCTGGTCTATCAAACATTTAACCTAACTCATTTGCTACCACCATTTTTAAAATGCCATATCCCCATACTGCCACAATCATGCAGCAATCTCAGAGTTCATTTTATGACAGAAGTTCATATATCCCATGAAAGGGAATATATATATATTTTAAACAAGCAAGGAGGAGTTAGAACTTCAGAACCAATGTCAGGTTGTCTTGTCACCTAAACAGAAAAAAAAGCTTGGATACTACTATCTTGATGCACAGGCATAAACTAAAAACTACAACACAGCAATTCTTCACTGAGAGAAATGTAGGTAGTCAAATAAAATAATTCTCATTTTGCTGTAAAGTTGGATTCTTTTGCTACTTTTAAAACAGACTATGGCAATGTAATCTTCTAAATGGAATCACTAAGAAGGGAAATTATTTTGCTACAGTTATCTGTCTCCAATAAAAGAAAAACTGCTATAGAAGAAGAGAATTATACCAGGGAATGGTTTTAAGTATTGAGGGACATGCACTGGAAGCAAAGCAGTTGGTTCTTATTACCTCAGGATACAAGGACTTGAGTGATGATTTAGACATATACTTTTACACTTTAGTCTGGAATAGAATAAAGGGTTTTCCAAATGAAACAGAATATCAGCCATTTATAGCTTGGAGTCAGAGCTGATTTGTCTTGTATTGCTACTTACTGTACTGTAAAAAAAGGCTTAATGCAAAATCGTTAAAAGTAACCAAAGCCCAGTCACGTAAAATCACAGTAAGATAAAAGTTTGCCTACCTCTTCTTTTTTAATGTGTTTTACACTTATAAAACATTGAAGCAACAAGTCCTTGACTTCATCACTCTCCTCTGAGTCATAATCAAAACAAAGTAATATCTGATGTTGATTCCATATACGAACTACATCTGCACCCTGACAGGAAAAAAAAGGCAACATTATAGTGAAGTAAGTATAGCTTTAATGTGAAGAAGCATTTAAAGGATTTTACATGAGTTTGAAATGCATTGTTACAGACAGAAGATTTTCAGATTGTAAAATTACAAACACTAATTAATTGACTTTCACCACATCACTGGGAAAAATTACAAAAATACGTGTAACTGCAGAAATACTGACTTCCAACAACTGAAGACATGCTCAAGTACAGAAAGAAAGCTGCTGTTTCATGTAAAATAGATGAAAACTGTATCATTGCACTTTTGAAACTTTATAAAATGAAAGCAATTAACAGGGGAAAAAAACCCAGAAATAAGTAAGGAGATGTTTATTGGGTTAGGGCAAAAGTCGTATGCCACAATACTCTAAGTACCTCACATTTAAAAAAAGAATTTCAGCCCGTTAATAAAGAAAAAGAGAAATTATTTTCAGAGAGATACAGAGTAACAGAAAATGAAGCTTCCCACATAAGAAGTCTCTATAAGTAGCTGAACATAGTACTTAAACCCCTAAAACTCTAAAAAAATTAACTAAAAGAGTTATTGCTATTGAAATCTTGGTCATTGAACTTTAGAAATAAGTGAAGAAATAATAATAAAGTAAAAAACCCCAGTTCTCATGTGAAACTGATGCCAAAAATCTTTAAAGTTTGTTCTAGAGAAGGCAACATTCTCATATGCTGCTTATGCAATCAACACCAAAAAGACACTTCGTAACCAACATATATCTTAGGTTTTATTAATTGAGAAGCACTAGGACATGGAAAACAAGTTAACTTGAAATAAAAGATATTTTAGAGGGATAATCTTCCTTGGAATATTCAGTAATAATCTAAAAGTCAATATAGCTTCAGCATACCGTAGCAGCTTTATTCAGGCTTTTTTTTAGCAGAATGATAAATAGAGTCTTCCCTAGCTGCTCCTTCCCTTCCAGTCCTTTCTCCCACCACATTTCACATACACGTTGGATAGCGCCCTTTAGGACTTTTTCAGATTCAGGTAATGCAGGAAGAACACCTACAACAGTAATAAAACAATTATTTACTGCAATAAATCAAGTTATTCCTGTAAAACACTAGTCTGTTAGTACACTAACTAAACCTCACAATGTCAACCAGCTCTTGCCACATTTACACAGCTTGATGCCTTATTCTCACTGTGGGTATTTTAGGCAGCTTTGTTAACTCTAAGATTTTGGCCGAGTTTTTGGATCAGTAACAATGGAATCTTAAGTTTTGCCTTAAAAGTAATATAAGCCACAGAATAAGGGAAGTTACCTATCATTGGGTGGACAGTGATTGGGAGAAAGAAAACTATTTAAGTTCCAACTTCTAGATTGTGTAACTGATTTTTAAATGCTCCCTTAATTTTCTCTCATAAGTAAGAGTTCAAATCCGTACCAACTTTTCTCCTGTAAATTCTGTTCCATAGGCCAGTCAGGTCAAACAAAAAACCCTAGTATACTCATCTGCTAAAAAAACAGTATAATGGTATAAAGTTGTATACTATAACAGGTAAGTACGCACCATTTAATATAAAAACACATTCTAGAAGAGCTTTGTAGTTTACAGTTTCATCCACTGCAGGTATGGAAGCAGTAACTACAGCTGTCACTCCTTGGATCACAGCTACAGTTTGTTTCTGAAAGAAAGGAACGTTGAGGAAACAATTCTGCACTTTATTTTACACTCAGAAGATAATTACAACAAGAAACAAACCTTAGCAATAGAGAGCAAAGCTGAATTGTTATTATGCTTCCATTTTGAAGAAAAAGTATACTGGCACCCAAAACCTATCAAATAAGAAGAGGCAAAAAAGCATAGATTTTTGAAATATACATCCATTTCAAAAAATTTGAAAAGGGCTTTCAGCTCCAGCTAGTAGATAATCAGTGACTGTACATGTGTACCCATTCCTCCATTAATAACTTCAACTGCAACAAAACCACTCAAACACACATCCATTTCAGAGCTAAAAAGACCCTAACTAGCAGGGTCTTGTGCAACTCAAAAATGTGTAGATCTGCTGACTTTAGATCCAGGTATGTGATTCTATAGTCGTCTGTACATATGATGCCATTTTCTACAAGCCTCTAGGTCGCCCTAATGATTTCCCCACTGCGTTTCTTTTTTTCTTCCAAAACTAAATAACCTTTTCCCCCAATATTCTCAAGACTATGTGGAATACAGTGCAGAAGGCAGTATATGACGGTCTGAGTCAGAGAAATTCTGTATAAGCTAAATTTGTGGGAGGGGCATTCAAATCTAGGTTTCATGATCTTCATTCAATAAAATGACATAATAAAACAGGTAGTGAATTTCTTATAGTATATGCCAGATACTAAAGGAACATCTGAGATACCAACATTTATTTACTGAAATAAGATATACAAAAAGCCCACTCAACTCTAATGAAAAACCTAAGTCCCATCTTTCATAATTATAATTATCAGCAGACCTAATCTTGTATAGTATAGGCCACTCATAAGTTCAGCTTAACCCAAGCATGACAGTTAAGAAGTCAGTTAAGAATGGGGCAGGGATGTGATGTTTGGAACTGACCTTGCTTGATAACCCTTGCATGCTTTCAGGTGCTATGGAAATACTCCATTTTATTTCCCGGAAAATATGAAATACTCATCATATTCTTATTTTACAAGATTTTTACCATTTCTGGAACTATCTCAACTTCCATGTCATCATTATTTTCATTATCTTCAACCCTCTGCCATGTTTCCACAGGGTTCTCCATCAAACTTTCTGTCATTAGCTGCGTCAGTCTCTCCCATAGTACTTCTTTTTGCTTTCTTGGCAATTCTTGAAGTAGTTCATTCAAGTTGAAAGGATCAAATGTATTTTTCTGTGAATGGTCAGAAGATATCACACAATTCCACATCAGTGGTGTGGCTTATATTTCATCATCATATTTCCTAAAATTGACACTTTTTTTTTACATTAAGGATTCATTTCCATTCCTCTGCAGTTGTAGAGATAAAATACCTTCTAGAAGTTGTATTTCTTTAAAAAAAGTATGAAAAAGTCCTGCTGCTTAACTCTTTATCATGAAACAAGAGTTCTTCTTTTAAGACTAAAGTCTTTAGCCCTTGGTAGCAACACTACTGAACATAAATCACATACCCGTAACATCAACTTGTCTCTCGTGTTCCAAATACTTCATTCCCAAGGGAGACAATTCCATACCCTTAGTTAAGAAGCCCACAACTGCACAGAAATTAAAGTCCCTGATCATATCTTTGCTATCTTAAATATAGATAGATGATGGCTGTTGAAAGAAAATCCTTATACAAGGACTAGAAACGTTACAGTTGTAGGGACAGCACTACAGATTTTGGAGTAAAATGTGTATATAACAGTGCTCTCTATACCTCACTATGTTAAATGCCCCCCACATCAAACCTAGCTCCTGTGCACTTTAACCCCATACTTCCATCTTAAGTTCTACTGAATGGGAAGCCACTGTTAGTCTTTATAAGAGACTTCACTATGAGACTGATCTGAACTATTTCCTCAGAAGAACCTTGCTAGAAGAATTTACCTCAGAGACACAAAGAGCCTGTTAGCATCAAAGAAGGGTAGGCAACCTGCTAGGAAAGGAAATATGCAGAGAAAAGATGAGAAGAAAAAACAGACACAGCCAAGAGGAAGTACAGATAATTTGGGGGATGTAATTTGTAATACTGAAGTGAAGGTTTACCAGATCAGAAACACTTCAGAGGAAACAGGGAGAACATCCGTGATCTTGAAATAAAAATATTTTTAGTTTGCAGATACACTAAAAAACAGGAATCAAAACGATAAAAAAAAGTTGAAGGGAAAACGGAAAACAGAAAATAATGAAAGAAGCAGCAGTAAGTATTAGAAGGTTCCCAGAAGGGTATGAGAAGAAAGATCCTGTTACATATTTATAACAGAATTTCTATCCTATTCTACAGCTGGAAACAAATACAATAAAACAAAGGCCACACAGGGAGTTCTGCAGCCATCTACTTCAAACAAATCCAAAAGACAGGATATTAAGATTGTACTGTCTTGAACAAAAAGAATGAATTCATTATAAGACTAGAGCTTTCTGATCTTTCTTTGGGATGATATGAGATACAATTATTCCAAAACCTATGAGGGAAAAGGATATCATTGAATGATAGTCATATCTGTGATTCCTATTTTCCTGTCTAAGAAATAATGTATTTTCTTGAATTGGAACAGGATTTAGTGGAAAAACTTAACAGCACCTGATAAAGTGAAGGTTTCAAAAGGAAATGAATAAAATAACTCGGGTCTTTTAGACAATCAAAAAGTAATCTGGATATTCATGTTCCCTTATGCTGTGAAGGCATGAAAACAGTTTTAATCAATATATTCATTATAGCTGGTGACATACAGTTTCCAGAGATATTGGCAACAGCTGAAAAATGTTGCAAGACAACCTTTATGAATCGGTGATGAAAAATAAAAGGATGAAAAAACAATTTTTAATCCAAATAGACCAAGACATGTTAACATAGATTACTGGACGAAGATGGCAGAAACAACATGACCAAATTAATTGAAAAGGAAATACTGCAAGTACCATACATTATCTTAAACAGAATAGTACCTTGTTAATGTGTTTAGATTTGGGGGAAAATGGGAAGGAGGCTACAAGCAAAGGCAATCTGGTAATAAAGCTGTCTATAATTACACATAGGACTGCAAATGAAAAAACTAGCAAATTTCTTGGAAAAAGAGATTCAATTATGTTTGGGAGACAAAGATTTCTAAGCTTATTACATAGAACGTGATGCCTATCATAGAAATCATAAGTTTAATACATTTGCTACATTAGTAAATTAGTTTGTGCCTCTGTGGACATAGAAGTCAACTGATCCACTTACTTTATCCTGATCCGGTTAATATTAGGAAAATACTGATTAGAAAGTTTAAGAAACTAACCTGACGATACCATTTATTAAGGCTAGCAAAAGATGTTTAGGAGAAATCGTGTTATCTTAATACCAGACAGATTGAAGCTTAATGGAAAACACCACAATGCAAATTATTATTTCTGATTACTATGCAGTATCATATACAAAATGTGAGAATGAACTTTTAACTAGTAGATTTCAGTGGATTTGTTTTGTTGGTCCTCCTGCTTCTCTCCACACTGCATTTAGAGAGAGCAATCTATCCCATCTCTAAAACATTCAGTGATAAAAGGAACTATGAAGTACTATTACACACCGACTAAAGAATAAGTGGACAGCCTAAACTACCAAATGAATGAACAAATACTAGTGAAACATGCCTCTGATATGTTTGTATATTAGGTCATATTCATCACACAGCAGTGAACTCTTTCATAGGTTGATAAAAAAACAATGGTTCATTAACGTCAAATGAGTACTTTTTTTTTTTTTTAAAGTATTACCACGGTAGTAATAATTTATTTAAAAAAAAAATGTAAACTGTATACGCAACAGCCAAATATTAACAAGTTAGTTCCATCATAAATAGCAAAACTTCAGATTCTACAACTTTTTCAGCTATGTTCCCTTAAGTACCATTTGAACTTATTTTCTACAGCAATTATTCTAGCACATCTGCAGGTACCAGAGAAATAGGTTCTGTCCCTATGTCACAAAATTTCTGCACTAATAACAGACTTAAGATTTTATTAGTCATGCACGTGTTATCATGGCTTACTTACAGGATTCTGAGTATAACGCAAGAAGTCTTCAACTGACTCTTTAGACACAACCTGTAAAAATGCTTCGCGTCTCATTGTGGTCTTGGTTTTTCTTGCTTTATAAACAAAACAAAATGTTAGAGAAAGTACTGTATCTCAAAATAAGACCATTTTTGGTCTCAGCGAAGAATGTATGAACTTACATTCTTCATCTACGTAGTTATAAATAGAAGATGTTTTCCTCTCCAAAGTACTTGACAGTTATCTGAATTGGCATTTAGGTTCGTAACAGCACTAGGCTGCAGTATTTGCACGCTTTCCTTTCAGTTCTTTTTTTACTAAATAAGTCTTAAAACAGAAGAACTTTTTAATAGATACTCTGATTTTTAGAAAGAACAGTGTATCCAGCACATGCCTCCTATTTAGTTAGCTGTCATTCCCGACGACAGCATTTACTTGTGAGAAAAGTACTGATGGGCAGGCAGCAAAATATTCTCTCCTTTCCTCTCTTGTCAATTGAGGACTGTGGTAAACGGCCAAGGCCGCTTTTTGGCACCAAGAGCGCCATTTACGCACCTAGGCATTCCCTCCACCGCAGGTAATTCCTGACGTGTTTTTCCCACCCCACCAGCCGGGAGACCGCCTTACGCAGCCTTTGCGGTGTGTGAAGCCGTGTGACAGAACGGGCCGGGTGCCGACCGCAGGGCACTGACCCGGATCGGCCAGGGGCCGGTCGCCTGCCGGGCTACCGCCCGGTCCACGGCACGGCCCCACAGGCCGCCCTACGCCGCCGGTAGAAGAGGAAGCGGCAAGACAGACGGGCCGCTTACCTAGCGCTGCCTCAGAAAGAAATCCTCACGCATCGACGGGTTATGGTCCCAGTAACGCGGAGCTGCCTGCACGGGAAGGAAACGGAGACGGCGATCGCACGGACTGAGACGCAGGAGAAGCGCCTGCGCCTCTCGGCAGCGCTGCCCAGGGAAGGAGCCCGTCCATACGAACGCTCCGCTGCCGGAAGAGGCACCAGCCCCGGGTGCCCCTCAGAAACGGGACGGGACGCCCCTGGGTCCCCGCGCTGGCTCACTCCCGCCCCGCGGAGGCGAGGCCCGGGCCCGGCCCCGCCGCCGCTTTCGAATTCTCCCGCGGCGGCCGTTGAGCGCGCGCGCGGGTGGGCGCCGCGGAACTCCCGTCTCGCGAGAGCTGGGCTCCTTCTCCCTCCCCCCCCCCCGATGAGGGCGGGGCCCCGCCCCTTCCCGCGCGTGGCCGCGGCCGTTGGAAGGCGGGAACGCGGGGTTGCGTCCTCCAGCCCCGGCGGGACCGCGTTCGAAATCCGACTTTTCGCCTTTTGTTCTGTTTTGGCACTTGCCGGGGTGGGGCGGTACGGCGATCCGAAGGGGAGAGGCGTTTTCAGTCAGGTGCCGCCGGTAGGGCGGGGTGATGTCTGGTTCCTCGCTGCTGCCTCCAGCCGAGGCCAGCGCTGGCCCCGGGCCCCGGGCCCCCTTTTACGAAGGAGGGGGCTGAAGAACTCGCTGCCGCTGCCGCTGCTGCCGGGACTGCAGAAGGCCCAGAGGAGCTGGGATAGAGGAGGTAGTATGCAGGTAGTATGTCCCTGGGGAGGGCAGGCCCAGGAAGGGGCACGCCTGGACAGCTGCAGCCCAGGCAGCAGTAAGGAGCTCAGCGCAGGCCGTGCTTCTCCGTTTTAAATTTGGCTACACTGACATGCTGCTCTACTGCTTTCACTTTATAATAAAGGCTGGCTCGCTTACCCATCTTTCCTCGGAGGATCAGTTACCCAGAGGTGGCTGACAGGGAGTAAATCTACATACCAGCTTACCGTTACCTTCCTGGAGCTAGCTACCTCTTAAGTCTCAGTGCCTTCAAACGGGGATAAGACATGTTTAGTTAAATTCATGTATAGGCCTAAGATACGGTACGCCGCCTTCCATGGATCTCAGGTAGCGTGGATGTACTACTCTTACAAAAACACTTCTGCTAGCTCACAAAGCCCGCATCCTCTATTTGATTACACTGGTGACTTTTCCTCCAAGAATGTTTTTGTTGCTAGTGTTGACAGCTACGCCTTTAATCTTAGTCATGGCGAACAGTACATGTATTACAGAGTCTTCATCCAAAGTGACGAAGAGCTAAGCAGGCTACTGATGAGAATTTATAGGAGACTATGTAGGCCAGATATTTAAACCTTGATAACTAAGAATTTTTTTGAATGTATCAGGAAATGCTTTCTGTTTCTTCTCAAACTTAACTTGCAGTGTTCAGAAATAGGTGAACTCAGTTCCTTAAGCATAAGCATAATCAGCTTTCAAATTCTGTAATACTCCCCATTCCGTTTGTTTGGGCTCTTTTGCAAACAAACAGTCAGTATGTCTTGTTAAGGGCTTAATTTATATCTTTCAATTTTGCATTTTCAGTACCATAATAGTTCTCAGTGTCGTTGGCTGTTCAGAAGAGGTAGGTGCTTGACTGAAATTGTTTACTTTCAGTCTGTGATAGCAGTACAGCATATGCTGCTTTACTGTGCAAACAAACAGAAATGCAACAGTAATTAACATAAAAGTTCTCACATCTGACGGGACTTTTCTGGATTGTAATTTTTAAAAGCATGATGTAATTCAGATTTTATTTAATATTATATGTAAAAATTCACTACTTTTAAAAGTAGTATTTATGTCTTCTGCTAATATTTTGATTTTTAAAATAGAATCTTCTTTAACCATCCTACCTCTTACAGTATCAGTTTATGTTCAGGATTAAGACTTGCCATGTTTTCTGCCGTATATACTTGACTTACAGACTTTTCCTGGTTTATTTTTTGAAGTTTTTGAGTAAACTATTTACCTGTTTTTTATACAGTTTGAAGACTATAGGATTAAAAATAGTTTATTATAAGCTTATCCCATGTAAATAATGCTATTCTGTATTGCTTTAAAAAATGTACATAACAGATGACTGCTGTTACTGAAAAACTGCTTCAATTCTTGAATCATCAACTGAGTCCACATAAAACTCCTGAAATAACTGGATTTTAAAACAAATATGTGCCACACAAAGTGCTGTAGGCACTGTAGGAGAATGGGCTACATTACTTACAAGCTGTAATTGAGATGGTCACATACCCAAGGCAGGGACAATACAGCAGAAGGAGTTAGCAGCCATAACTGGTAGCAAACTAACTAACTGTGCACCGGCAGTTCAGTGCCACTCCTTGTCTTCACCAGAACCAAACACACACATACCTTCTCACATCATATTTCCATCTAGACAAAGGCCTGTCTCCTTTTAAGTGTGAAAAAGGCAATCCAGCAAATTACGAACATCTACCTACCAGCAACCACAGAGAAAGGTCCTGGGAGAGACAGATCCTTGGACAATCACCTGAAATTGCATCTGTCCTCCAACCCAAATCCCTGCAATGTGACAGCTAGCAGGCATTGACTTCCAGAAGCAGACTACCAAAAGAATGGAGCATTTTTCTGCTCTATAATAAAGAAGGACCAAGAATTAGGGTTGTTTCAGATCCTATGGACTTGACTTGACATATTTCTTAAGTTAGGTATTCAGCTAAGCGCAAGAAGCCTGTGGAACAGTTTGCTTGAAATAAGTTGTATGATGAAGCATCATACCCGTAGAATAGTAAAAGCAAATAAAGTATGAAAACTGACATTTATACATTATGCTAATGTCTATCCTTTCTGCGTATGTTAAAAATCTTTGCCATTTTAGATCCAAACTGATGGGTTTATTTATCATGTCTTGTGTGGACTGAATGTGTCATTAATACCTTGATTAGTCTTTTAATTAGATGCTACATTAGTCACCTGGTTACTGTTTATTTAGTCAGGCACATATTCATTTAGCAAACGAACTAAAACATATTTTAGCTTATCATTTGTGTTGCATAGCAACCACAGAATGATTTTTTCATAGTATTGAAACTAGAAGTTGACACAGATAACAACAGACTGAGTAACACCAAATGATTCATTTTAAAGGACCACATAGAGAAACCAGAGAGGTAGAATAGCTTTTTGTAGGTTTTTTTTCAAGAATTGTGCATGGAATGCAAGCTAATAACAAAGCTACAACTCTTTTTTCAGTTTCTCTAATGTTCTCCCTTTCAAGAGTACCAAATTATATGCCTCTTTTTGACATATCTGTTCATCTGTTCAAAATAATCTATACCCTGTGATAATAATCTTATATTTATTATCATTTTCCTGTCAAGTCAAGTTAAGGCAAAAATGAAAAATGGGCCTTCCACACATGGTTGCTGAGCAACAGCAAATAAAAGATTTGCTTTTGTGCTACCGCTTCTTTAGTCTTTATTCTTGTTAGTGGCCTGTATAAGAGATCTCAATTACGAGTGTCTCTCACAAGAACATCGTCATTTGGACTATAGCAAGTATTCTGTTTTAACCTATATGACTCAACATTATAAATACTTGTAAAAAAAATAAACAAGTAATTCCCTGAATGTCAGATGCTTTGTAAAAAAATAAACAAGTAAATCCCTGAATATCAGATGCTTTCTTAGCACTTTTTTTCATATTTACAATGTTATTTTCTAGACAATAGTTTCTGATGAGATTATTGTACACAGTATCCGCTAACAGGTTAGAATTGTTACTCCTATTTCTTTTCATCTGTATGTGTAATAAAATTTTCTATAGTTAAAATGGTATCCACGAAATCTGCTCATCCTCTGAGGCAGCCTGTTAATAATTTACATGCATTCATTTCCCTTGATTTTTTTTTTTGATCTTCACATACTTTGATGAATAATCCGAACAGCATGGGAGAGAGATGAAGTTTCACACTATTCCACTTCTCCAGATCTCCCCTTGCCTGAAGGTAATACTGCCAATCACACCATCCTTTATTCAAACGCAACTGTCAGTTTTCAATGGTGGTGTGATTAGACCGTGAAACTGCTTATTTCCCTTAAATTATTAATATTAACACAAAACCATTTTAGAGTTTAAGAGATTAAGTAGGAAAAAACCCCTTCACTACAAGAGAAAAAAAATGATCCTTGTTAACTGGAACAAAAAATAAGGAAATAAAATGCGTAGAGGGAATGCAAAAGCTTTTCTGAAGAGCCACTCCCTCGCGCAGCTGTGGGTGCTATAAAAGTACTGAACTGCCGCCCCGTGGGAGTTCACCGGTACTGCTGGGTGTCTCGCAGGTTCTTCACACCAAGGTGAACTTAAGGCGTGAAAACAGTGCAACTTTATTTATTTTGCTTTATTATTATGCTTAATTACAAAATATTATTATTTGCTTTATTATTATGATCTCACTGTTACCCTTCTTTCCTTATAGGCCGTTATAAATCACAGTAATTTTACTGTGCTCACTATTAGTACACTGAAAATTGAGAGATTTCTGAAATGCTATAAAATGCTCACAAAAAGAAATTACAAGAACAACATTTGCATAGCTAAATCCATCCCACTGTAAACAAAAAGAGTATCACTTTTTGTGATAAATACAGCAAACATTTTCCAGTATAAAGTCACTGACATCTTTCAGAATATCATGTATCAATGAGTGAATTTAAGATACTAGTTTGTCAGCTAATTTGTTTCACATGTAACTGGAGTGTTTTACATCTGCCATGTCTAGATTACTTCAACCCTATTAAATTTAACATTCTAAATTATTAGAGATTTACAGCTCTTGTAAGTGTTCTGTCTCCTTTCAGCTCTCATTCTATTGTAGTCTTTATGGCTGAAGAGAAGAATTGTTTCTAAAGTACAAAAATACTATTATTAATTTTACAAGTGCTCTTAGAGGTTTCATTGTGATAGACATGCATCATCTAGAAGTGACACCATCTCTGCCATCTGTCTGGTATGAAACATGAAAATACTGTATAAATATCAGAATAGACATGATCTGCTCATTCATATTAGGTTTTTTTAATATATATGTGTATATACGTGTATGTACACACATACACAAACACACGACAAACTACTTCACATTGCTTGGAGAATACACCAGCAACAGTAGCTTTGTCACAGCTGAGACATGGGTGTTCTGCATGTTCCTGATCCAGACCAGGAACCTAACCAAAGCCCATCGTGCTTTCCTTACAGGCTGCACGTCCAGCTTCCCTCATGCAAAGCTAACAAATGGGAACCGAGCAAGCACAGTACTTGCTCCGTGCAGTATCAGGCTGGGGAGATAATTTCGAGTCAGGCACTTGAAAGTGCTCACACCTTCACTAGTTCAGACATACCTGTCAATTATTCCTGTTCCATGCATCCAACAATTTTAGTATCACAAGACCTTGTGACAATGTGTTTTGGCAAATATTTTCTGATCATGTCCTTAAACAAAGGAAAATTGTTTTGTGAGATTTTGGTTTTAGTAGAATTTGATCTTTGTCCTTTCCCCCCCCCCGTGTTTATTGCACTGCTCCATGATGGATTTTGTTGTTGTTGGGTATCTTGAGTTTCTAGCCTCATACTTGAACGAACAGTAGAAATAAATACTTAAAAGTATGATGATGTTTCAAATCTTGTGGTCAAGGCCCTTTTCCATGTCTTAAACTGTAATTTCATTTCTGCCTGCCTCTGATTAATGTCAAGTTTTTGCACTTAATCTTATTAAAGTTGTGTCAGCAACTTGAGGGAGTTCTATAATCAAATCTAATTGCCTAGGCCAGGTATCTAAGGCATGAAACACCTATGCCAAATTGCTGACAGAGGCATACTAAATTTATGGTAAACTTAGAACCTTAATCCTCCAGGAGAAGTTTCATGTTTCCTGAAATCATGGACCAGTTGTTTTATTTCCCAGTGCCTCACGACTAAATGCTTTTACAAAAACATTTTGGCAAGTTGAATCCAGATATTAACAACCCCCCTTATGAAACTTAATTCTTTTAGTATCACCTGGGTCTCAGAGCAAAGGGGGAGAGCAGAGTGCAGTGGGGACCATGCCTGTTTTCACTGCTTTTAAGCTAGGATGACTTCAGGCTCCACCCCCAAAGATGCCTAGAATCCAGACCACTTCGTTATTGTACAAGAACCGAAGCGCACAGGCAGCAAAAAAGACTTTTCAGAATAGAGTCTGCACTACCATCTAGTGGAACATAATGGTGTCTTCAGAAAACAAAAATTGTGCAATAATGAGTATAAATCCAAAAACTTTGAAGTCTCATTGTAAAAGAAAAGATAGGCAAAACTAAAATGCTTTATAAATTTTTTTTAAATTAAGTATTTTTTGCATTTCCAATAATCTGAACTTGAAAAAGCATATTAAAAAATGACCTAGAAAAAGTTGCCTAAAACTCTAAGATTTAGAAAGCTCATCTTAGTATTTTAAACCTTCAATTCCAACTTATTTTCCATGCAGATTAATGATTTACCAAATAAACCACAAAGAACCAGCATTACTACGAATACCATTCTACAAGTCACAAACAGCCATTTCCATTAACTTTCCATTTTCGTTACCTTTCATTTCATTTCCATCACTTGTATGAATGACAAGCCTAGAGACAATCCAAATTCTTCGTTTGGATGCTGTTGTCACAGTTCGTCAAATTTATCCAGCTGGGCTTCAAGCTGAAAGTTACAACAGAGCACCCTTTCAGTGGTTATCATGTATGTTTACTTTAGCTCAGAGAACATTTCATGATTCATGAAAAACCAGGTAAAGGTTCCTATAAATTCTAGGTTGAAAACATTGCAACACAGTAACTTCAACTAAACTTCCAGAAAGCACCGAAAAAACATGCAAAATATTAGGGATTTCAGCCTATCAGTTGAAATATTTCTCCCATGTTGAAGTCTGCATACAACTGTCTTGCAGGATATTCTTTATTAAATTATTAATCTTTGTGAAATGCTTGGTAAGCTCCATTTGACAGTCTCTGAGAGTTTGTAGAATAACACATTAGCTTGTGAATCCAACTGGAATAAAAAACCTTATTTGAAATTCCACGCTGGAAACAACCACCATTAAATGCGTGCACCATTTTTTGTCTTGGGAATCTTATCCCAGTTATCCAGTACAATTAATGACCTTCACTCAGTACCTACAGACAGTTACCACTTTGCTAGCATTATCTACATTGCAACTCAAGTTCTATGCATAGATCAATGTATTTTTAATTACTACACAATTTTTGCATCCTGACTTAAAGCTTGCAATTTCCTGCTACATGCCTCCTTTTTTTGCCCAGCTGGACTTGCTGCCTGCCAATCTTGGAGAGCTTGGGGTCAGACAGCAAAATGCCCAGGAAGACCTACTGCGCAGACCCAAGAGTCCTCAGGAGCTCCAGTACATTTACTGATCTTTAACATTTAAAAAAATATACTTGAGAGTCATAATTCAGGTTGGAAAGGACTTCAGCAGGTCAGCCAGTTCAACCTTCTGCTGAAAGGAACTACTTTGCTTAGCTAATAAATAAATAAAATTGATCATCAGTTACACAACAGATTCTTACCACGCACCTGATGAATGAAATCACAGGACAGCCGGGGTGCTGGGACGTCACAGCTTTCTTCTGTACGTCATTCTTGCACTGAGGCTGAGGTGCTACATGCCCAGCTCCGAGTGCAGTTGGATTATCAAGTCCTGGCAGGAATGGACCCCGCTGTCCCCAAGCCAAGAACCATCCCTACCACGGCCTGGGTGTGAAAGGTTGGAATCTTGCCTAGCTTTGTCTATCCCTGAACCTGTTTCTATACGGATCTTAAAGGGAAGAATGATCACTATTAGCCCTTAATTCCTTTGCAATAAAGTTCACAGCTACTGAGGACACAAAGAAAGGGGAAGACAGGTTGGCATCACTTTGGTAGCACCTGAGGAAACAGACATGCGGTAGTCTGCTCAAACTGGATTCCACTGGAGGTGACTGGCCAGCAATATTCCCTGCATCACCTCTATCACATGAATACAGATTAGAGAACTTTCCTCCCAGAGCTGCCATCTAATCCGGCAGATAAATTCACTGCATAACTCTGAAAGGAACACAAGTGGATTTTTTACTTTAGCTGCTTTGCATTTTTCAAATAATGTATTTCAGAAGGCGGCTGAGAATATTGCTCAGAGCCTGACCGCCTTACAAATCAGTAGGAGAACATACAATAATAAAGTGAGACACTTTGTTAAGATGTATAAAAACACCATTTGTGATTAAATAGCCTGACTCCTTCAGCAACCAGCTACAGCCACAGATAGGTCTGGGACTGTCTGAAGTTTTGGTTCTTTCTACCAAATATCAAAGGTACCATCCAACATTCAAAGGTTTTGGGGGGAGAATATAAATAAACTGATTAAAACAGAAGCCTCATAGGAAACCAATTTTGTATTCAGCTCTTAGCTGAGAAAATACCTAAAATAACCACATCGGTAACTGTATTGGCAAACACTGCTTTTAGATGGAGACAGGATGAACTGAGTGATGGTCCAAACCAGTTTAAACAGCACGGCAAACGTGAAGAAAAAAATCTAGGCTTGGCTGAGCCCATCGAAGTAATAACAAATCCATCTGCAAGAGTGTCTTGCACAATTATTTCTGCTCTCTTAACAAGGTCTTGTGGATACGTAGGCAGTGTTCTTTTGCAGGCACTGATCCAGTTACTGCCCGTCTTGCGGGACTGAATGGACGGTTTGATTTTGATCCAAGTCTGGAAAATGCAGACACCTGATCAGTACTGGCACTGCCAGGAAGCGTGCCATCCGGAAACACCTTGCCATGAGGGAGTTATGAACGATGGGCATGCTTTTACTTGGCTTTAGCTGCCTTCCCATTCATTAGCAGAAGCCCTTTATTCTGCTAAAAAAGGAAGATATCTCCCCTAGGAAAAAGAAACCCAAAACTTAACATAATTTTGTAGTTAGTATTGATAAAGATTATCCAGTGGGGTCCCTTCTAAATGCAGTAGTGACTAGGTGATGAACTTCTGCAGCTTTTATTTATGGCTGATGAAAACTGACTACTAGGAATTCAGACAAGTTGTAGTTGTTTAAGGGAAGAGGTATCATAATTATGGTATTATAATTAATTATAAGCTAATGTTTAATGCAAATAGCATCATTTCTATGGCTGTTTTTCTGTAATAGAGGATCCAATGCCTCTCTTATTTATGCAGTATGTAGCTGCATTCTGTATCAATATCTACCTTACCAAGCAGGTGGAAGGACAGGAAAGAATCCCATATGTAGAAAACTGCTGTTTCTAAATCTAAGGCAATTATACACAGTTCTAGGTCGTTTTGAAAACATAAGTAATAACAACTGATTACTAAGTACTAGAATCATGACAATTTGTTCAACTCATCATTTTAAGAGAAAAATTTTTAGACACTTAAGTTGAACAAAGGACCTACTCATTCTTACGTGTGAATCTGTTCCAGACCAACAAGCATGGAATTCCCCAGCTAAGTATCCCGTACTTCTCGCTCCACTTTCTCTCATGTGAAACCCAAGAGTCTGCCTACACATCTTACAGCACGGCTATCTAGGTTAGTGTAGTCAGCATATATGACTATTTTAAAAATTCACCTCATCATATTACCAATTAGGTCAGGGATATGCAAAAGGGAGGAAAAGGGAGTGTGTGTGTGTAGAGGGAAGCAACACGCTGACTTCCATATGAACCATTTATTGAATAAATACATGCATCATAATGTAGAATTACATGAGCAAAAAAGGCAATCTGTACAAAATTGATTACCCTTTGTTCTCATTTCAACTCTCATCATTTGCTGCAGCTCTGATAAAGGAGTCAAGACAGAAAATTAGAACTCTTTTAATCCAAATCCAAGCGATATGCATGCTGATTTGAGTTCGGGTTATACCACTGCTATAATTAAGAAAGCTGGTTTTCTTGTCAGTGAAGCAGAATAATTCTAAAAACAGTTTCAATAGTAGAGAGAACATGTGTTGGTACATACAGGTAACAAAGCTTATTTTTAGCCATTTCTTAAACATCTTCATATGTTCATATTTTAAGGCACAGGATAAACAAGAACTACATGAAAAGCTATCAGTTGATACTGAATACATTGACTTGATAATGAGGTGCAGTTTTTGCCCAGAGGAAAAATAATGTTTGTCCTTCCTCCTTCCACATAAAAGGAACAATCAGAATTTGGTAATTATGATACAGAGATTTGTTTCCACTATCAAAAGAATCAATCTCATCTAGGCAGTCATATTCTGATCCAAATTCACTCAGGAGAACATTTCTAAATGTTGACATCCAGGACTGATTACAGTCAATGGGAATTACTGCTGCTTAATTACAATGACAAGTCAATCTCTTCATTTTAGATTCCTAAATGGGAACTGGGCTCTTTTAAGAGCCTATCCCTAATTTTACGTTGTGAGCCATTTTGGAAAGCTGTCCTATATGCTTCATTCAGTTACTCACTTTGTGCTATCATCTCACATTTACCCAAACACAGCATTATTTTCCCCCTCGAGACTTTAGAAGACAGATGTGCACTTTTTTTTGTTTAAGTGCAGAGTCTTCTAACAGCTGTCCCCAGACTTCACTTAAGACCTGAAGCACCAAATCAGTTTAACAGCCCATTTGTTGGCTATGGAGCAAACTCTGGGGAGTCACTGGCCAAGATGTACAGCTAAAGTCTTTCCACCTCAGGCTGAACCAAGTCAAAAGACAATCATGCTGAACTACTGCTCTTAGACCTCCTTTATTTAGATCAGATTTCACTTTCTGCATTTTCATTGCATTAACAATAATTCTCTGTCTTTCCATTCTTAACATTTTAATGGAGACCTAGCAAAGAAAATACGTACTTCATAATATATTACATTTTATATGAATAGATGAGTGTATATATAGAGAGATACTCATACATTCCAATATAGAGTGAAGCCTTCAAATGGAAATGTTTTCTTACAAAGAACCTCTCTCTATTGCCCAGTCCATCAGAAAGTAACAGCAGCAATATTTACAGTGTAAGCTTGTTTGCTAAAATTGTCTTGTATAAAATGCGGCAATAAGAAGGCCATCACTGTATAGAGGTGTATGCATGTGTGTCACACACATCCGTGACAAAAGTTCATGTTAAACTGAATTTAGACAAACTGAAATGAGTCAATTCTTAAACTTGAAAAAGACAAAAAGCTACATCTATGGTAGGCACTTTGGTACATCTAGTAGTGTAGGCATATTCTACATCCAGAATTAAGGTTCTGTCAGTAATCTTACAATAAAGCTAATTTCAGGAGTTTATATTCTGCTTTAAAATTCTTTCTTGGCTGAGAGATCATTCTAGAATCTTAGCTAAGTAATATACTTTGTCTGTCTAATTGCATACTTATCCAAGAATGAGGGCGTTGGCTCTGAAGGAGCTGAACTGTTCTCTTGGATTCTTAATGCACATTTTTATAACAGTCTGAGAAAACTTACCAGAAAAAGAAAAATCAGTTCTGAATACAAAAAAAATTCCTCATAATTCATAATATCAGAGTTATGAGCTCAGCTATTCAGGCTGATACTCTCCCTTCAACTCTCAACTGTCTACTTTTATCAGTTTGTGCTAATTGTATCACTGCTGTAGTCTTGCAGCAGACTATGGCAATGCTTCAGTAGAATGCCATTATTTTTCAAGAAACCTGTGTGGACCACTGAAGTGCATTTTTTTCATGCACCAAACACACTAAGTAGCAATGAAGAAACTGTAAAGACAAGTCAGTTTCAACTCAATTTCACACTTTCTTACCTATTGGTGTTCCGTTTTAGTATTACAGAAGGTATAGCACAATATACTATTTAGCACAGTATTGTATAATAAAAATAACATATGTCTTGTACGTATGCCTACTATATGAACTTACATTGCAAGCGGATTTGTATACCTTATAAATCAGTGGAACATGGCAGTAAGGACAGTTCTAAATAGTTAGAGATTTTGTTTATAATACAGAAAAATCCATGTCCTCATACCTTCAAAAGGTCACATGTCTAGTACTATAGATTACAGGAATAAATAACAAAATCCAAGTGAACCTGTATAATAAAACTGTACTGTTTGTTATGTTTACTCCATTAAATGAAAACTCAGATTTAGAAACTGTGTGATTCATGGACCTCATCCTCTATTTATACAGTATTTATAGAACTCTCATTTTTATTTATAATATTCTATAGCTGATTTTCCAATAATACATTTTTATATAAATATTAAAATGTTAATGTTTTGTACATTTTAAGCTAGCCACACTGGGCCAGGAACAATAAAGTAAAAATGTTTTTCTGCAGTTTGTTTTTGAAGAATATCACAAAATGAGTAAGACCATTGTGCTGCAAAGACAAGAGAGATTCATCTGAAGAAATTAACATGCATTTAGAGGAAAATATCTATAACCTTTATCTAATTTTCTTCTGAATTCAAACCAGCATGAAAGAATTATAAAAAAATAGTATATATTTACATGGTACAGTATACCTTCGTGAGATATAAAACAAGGCAGGAAAACAGCAGAACATAATCTTTTCACTTTCTAATAGGTACAGCCATCATAAAGGTCAATTTAAACACAAAAGGTTACCTTACTGTACTATTGCACATTACAGTAACACTTAAAATTGTTTAGCAAATTAAAATACAAAGTTTAACAATGAGAAAGGCTATGTCTACATAAAATGACCAAGTGTTATAAAATTATTGGGTATGTGTCTAAGAACTTAATCAGTAAAGCTATAAAAATAATATTGGTACATCTGTGAGAACAACGCTTTAAAAATATATAAAGGTTGGCAAAATTATGCTTGGGGAATTCCCAGTATCCATGGGCCTAACTTGCACCATGCGGCCTTGTACCATCTTCTGTTAAATCATACCTGAAGATGAAAAAAACAAAGGATTTTTTTTTTTTTTTTTACATTTAGCATGCATTATTAAAACTGTTATTAACACACTAGTTATTAGTATGTAGTATTATTATTAATGAAGGAAATATTATGCTTACCACTGGGTCCAGCCTTTAGCAAGTTCTTCCGACGCCAGAGGTATTAATAACTGTGGAAAGTTAAATTAGCAATCAATGCATTATATGTGCCTTTCATTCTATGTCTTTTAAAGATCAAATCTGACAATCCCGTAAACTACAGTATAAGTAATGCCATTAATAAACAATATATTTTACATCCTTGTCATCATAGCTATCTGCTCAACTTGTAGTAAAGTTTCAAGTTGCTGGTTTTGACCTAAAAAATCTATACCATTTAGTGATATGGTCCCAGAGCACCTCACAGGCTTGAATTCTGAATATGGCATATCTTGGCAATGGCAATCAGCCGATGTGTTTACACTAACACCCCTCCTGATAAACGGGAAAATTAAGAACACCATTCACCATGAACTGACCACGATTCTGATATCTCTCATCCTCTTTACAGAGCTCAAATATGGCAATATGCAAGGGTGTAGTAATTCACTATTCCTTTTTGCGTGCTCCAAATCACATATGTAAGAAATAGTGTGATTTAATGAGTGCCTATAGAACAGTGAAGTTGTAAACACAATAGCTGGTTTTGGCATTAGGAACATCTCCAGTAGCAGTTCTTTCTCACACATTTTACAATCTGGAATTTTAATTACTAAACGTACATTTGTTCTTTGTGTTTCTCGAAGTACTCTTGCTTGTCTTTCCAGTTTTGTCTGAACATTTTCTGAGATATCATCTGTTTTCTACTGGTTGTTTTCTTTCTCTGACTCTATAATTAATAAGTCTGACATGCAGGTTTCTTTTGTTACTGTGAGCCTCAGAACTTACCATTCTCTAGAAGAGATTACTGACACATCATTTGATGTCTGTTCTGCAGTTTGTTCCACCCCTTACTGAAGCTTGACATCTAAGCCATCTATAATTTTTAAAAGCTTTGTACCTCAATCAGGTGCTTCAATCAACACTAACAAGCTCACATCACAAGAAGACTTTCGTCTTGTATAACAACATGCTGTATTAACAGAATTTGCCTCTCGTCAACTTACTTTTCCAAGCAGCCCTTTATCTTTGGACAAGAAACCACCGCTGTTCTTCACTGCCACGTCTAGTGTTCTTCTCTGTACTTCCGGCAGGGAAACACTGAAATCAAATCTGAAAGGCAAAGTGATGCTTTAGTGAGAATTTTGTACCTGAAGTGCAAATTGATTTCCTACAGCTGAACAATTCAAGTCATAACCAAACCATCCGCCTCCCCAAACAAAAAATAAGGTCTGAGATAAACAAAGAAAAAATTCCTAATGTTTTCCCTAAAATTCTTCTTCAATACTATGATCAATATCAACATCAAATGTTTGAGACTTTTGTTACCTTTGGTCTCTAAAAGCCACTGGTAAAACAAAACAAAAACCCAAACCAAACCAAAGAAGGAAAAGGTCAACCACTGACTCTCCAGAGAAGAGAATGAGGAATCATACTGTACTGACAGCCCAGTATCACTATTCCCCAAAGGGAAAGACTGGTCAGTCTTACTGATCCTCCATACTTGATAAGCAGAGCTCCTTTTCTTTCCTGGCACACCAAGGAAACCTACCAACTTTTAAGGAAGAACACATTTTGTTTGCTAGATCTGAAACTTACAGAAGGTGAGGGCAAGTTTGTACCACAATCTACATCTATTTGTCACTACAGTTCTTAAACAGCTTTATTGCTTTGCAATACATTTTACTTGGAAAGGCACAGTAAAACTAATCTATTACCTGGAATAAAGAGGAGAGAGCTGCATGACCAGGGAAACATACCAGGGCCTCTAACTAATGATTTACAGATTTCCCTTGGACAGAATGAAGCGCTGTTTTCCCCAAATTAACTTTCAGTCTGTAGAGAAAGGTCATCTTTATTGAAAAGTGATGGGTGGGGGAGTAAGGAGTACATGTGTGAGGGAAACTACCATCAAAAAGCTGAGTGCAAAGATAAGCATTTTGGTACAATATAACATTGCACAAGCTTGCACACTTCCAACCTGTGGCCCAGGATAAACCTACAAGGAAATTTCCTGACTCCCTGGCTGCTGAGAAGTGCACCAAATTGACTGACTAAACAATTTGATCATGCATAGACACTGGCTGTCCAGTCCCACACAGAGGCAGCATCAATCAGCCAGGCAATCGGCCAGTCAGAATCAACATGCTTCCTGGCAAGAAGAGATACCAACAGCACTGGCCAGCTAAAAGGCACTCGTGTTCTGACCACCTGCCAGAGGAGTGCATGCTGCTTCTTAGCTACCAGCACAAAGGGGATGTAACTGACACAGGAGAAGGCAGAAAAGTGGCTGGTACCAGAGTAAGAAGGGCTATAGTGATAACAGGGAATAGAAAGATGGGAAGAGCTATTATAGCAGAAGAGAAAGGTATGATCAAGTCTGGTGGTGACAACTAGGAGCTTCAGTGGCTCATCCATTCAGGTCAGCTGAGAAACCTTGATTTGACAGCTTTGTAATTACATGATATAAAACCACTACACATAGTGTAGAACATACATTTGATCAAACACTGGGTTTAATGTCTTCTTTGATACATGTGTTTTTCTTCTTCCCGATCGTCTCTTGTCAGGCAATAAATACATTCGCACATATGGATCGGATCCTTCTTCTGAAAACGCTATTAGATTCCTGTGACCAGTGAAAAAACAAGGAAAAACACTTAGAAAATAAATCAGACATTGCTGAATATAAGTGTCTACACTGCTATCACTTAATTTAGTACATGAATCAGTTGTGGGATATCCTGCACAAAGTATGAAGCACAGGATACAGCACATCAATAACAGCAGTGGAAAAGAAAAACTAACAAAAATGCCAAGCAGTGACTTGTACAACATCAGATAAATGGTGAGCAGACAGCAGAGGTGGGAATACAGTATTTCTTAAATTCCAATTCAAAGTTTAGATATGGCTTCCAACAGTCATGCGGTTTTGTCATTCCATGAAAAATTCAGTCTCTCAGAGATAGCTTTCAGACACTGCTGACAAAAATCTACATGCCATTTTCATTTAAAATCTGACAGAGGCACAAGAGACAAATACAAAATCACAGCAAAATCTTCAACAAAGTTTTTACTGATTCTGAGTATAGCTCTGTATGTTTTTGTATTTACACATAATTACAATCGGTATGTTATTTTAAAAATAAAAAAGATCATCCAGACAACAAATTTAAGAGGATAAGTCAAGATATGACAAGTTTACAAAGAAATACACACAGAAATGAAATTTGGTATTTTATGCTCACCTGCAGGAATGCACTACCACAATCAGTTTGTTTCTTTGTGAACTATGACGAATTGTTAGCTGAATCTGTCCTAATGGAGACTGCCCCAGAGTCGTTCCACTGCAGGAAAAAGTAGAACATTATGCTTAGTTTTTAAAATGCATATTTAAAGTAAGACCTAACTGAAATACATGCTGAGCAGTTTTCTCAGAAATCATGTATTATGCATTTAACTTTTCACTAGACCAATGTGAAAGAACAGAGCACACGTTAGCATGTGAGCATGTCTTCCATCAGTTCCTTGTCCTTCAGTTCCTTGTCCAACAGCTCTACTGTCCAAAATAAGCTAAATATTCTTGTCACTTTAGAGGTCAGCTGCTCTTCAGCACTTTGAAAACCATTATCAGTAAAGAACTTGCTTACCCTAAAATAAACATTAAAGCAGTATCTAGGAAATTGGAAAGAATAATGGTGCAAACTGCAATGAAAACCTCAGTGATAGGCCACTCTAACCTATGGCCAGGAACAAATTAGAAAACCAGCTCATTCTTTTCTGAATTCTCTAATGTAGAATTATATTCTTGGGATTAAAATAGTGATACTTAAAACCACTTATTATCTTAAAAGCTCAAATCACAGTATAAACACAGCCATTTCACTTTCCTGTAGCTCATGCCACACTGAAAAAAAGTTTAGAATTAATTTACACTTATAAATACAGGTCATGCTTACATAAAAAGCAACCACCACTGTCCTGGTTTCAGCCAGGATAGAGTTAATTGTCTTCCTAGTAGCTGATACAGTGCTATGTTTTTGAGCTAGGTATGAGAAGAATGTTGATAACACTGATGTTTTCAGTTGTTGCTAAGTAACGTTTAGTCTGAAGTCAAGGATTTTTCAGCTTCTCATGCCCAGCCAGCAAGAAGGCTGGAGGGGCAGAAGAAGTTGGGAGGGGACACAGCCAGGGCAGCTGACCCAAACTGGCCAAAGGGGTATTCCATACCATGGGACATCACATCTAGTATGGGAACTGGGGGGAGTGGGGGCGGGGGGATCACCGCTCGGGGACTAACTGGGCATCGATCGATTGGCAGGTGGTGAGCAATTGGCCTGCGCATCATTTGTACATTCCAATCCTTTTATTATTACTGTTGTCATTTTATTAGTGTTATCATTATCTTCATTAGTTTCTTCTTTTTGTATTCTATTAAATCGTTCTTATCTCAACCCACGAGTTTTACTTTTTTTCCCTGATTTTCTCCCCCATCCCACTGCAGGGGGGCAGGAAGTGAGTGAACGGCTGCGTGGTGCTTAGTTGCTGGCTGGGGTTAAACCACAACAACCACGTTTAAGAATTTCTGTTTTAAAGACTGGCAAACATTCGCAGAGTTCCCTCATCTCTATGATTACTTATTTTAGTTTCTGTGAACTGACTGTATTTTCCATTTCACACAGGACAGTATATGGCGTGCTTGGCATTTCTCAACCACCTGAAGGATATCTTAACTTCAAGGGAGAAGCATACCTCTTTTGTGAATAGCTACTACAAAGTGATTGCTCCATTAAAATTCACAAGTCATTCACTTTAAAAACTAGAATGAAGCGTTTTGGTTCAGAATTTTCTTAGTAAAATAAAGTTAATAAAAAATCAGAGTACCTAAAAACATGGGGCATGCAATAAAGGACCTCCTTAGCTTTACCACTATCATCAAATAAGGAAGTATGAAATTTGTGTATTAAATAAAAAGTAGTATTTCAACATTTATCATAATTAACAAAGTCTAACCCAGTTTGAGGCCAGAAGAGAGACTGACAAACTGAAGACAAGACAGCAAAGGACCATAAAGATAAATGGGGGACTAGAGCACATAAGCAGATGGTGAAGGAAATGAGTTTGTACAAATTGAAGAGACAGCCAAGATTGGATTCAATTGCAGCCTTTTACTACTTAAAACAGACATTATAGAGAAGACTGAGTCAGACTCCTCGTGGCTGTGCACAGTAAAAGAAACAAGAGGCCTCAGTCAAGTTGCAGCAAGGCAAATTCCAATTGGAAGTACGGAAAAAAACGTTGTCACAGTGGAGTGGTTAAGCACCAGAGTTGCTGAGAAAGTTTAAAGAATCTCCATCCTTGGGGACATTCAAAACTTGTTTGGACAAGGCCAAAGAAACTTGATCTAACTTGAAGTGGGATGTGCTTTGAGCAGAGGGCTGACTGATATCCAGAGGTTCCTTCCAACCTGTATTACTTTATTGATCCTATATTACTTTATTGATCCTATGAACTCTGATAGAGAAAAAGATGAATCTTTCTACATAGATTCACAGAGAAGCTACATGAATAGGGACTTAATGGTCTCCATTCTCCTATTCAGAGCACAATGGCTGCTCAGCTATCTTTACTGGTAAGTATAGCTGCCCATTGAGGCAAGTAAAAAAAATATTAGAGAATTTAAGAAAGCATGGCTGCAGCAATCCTCATTAATTGAATAGTAACTGACTATTCATTTAACATTCTTTCTAGTCAACTATCCCTCTGAGTAATTTAAAAAGACCAACTATATTCCACTTAATTAGCTTAATATTAATGCTAATAGGATTCAGTGGTGGAACAGGCAACTATTGCCATGAAAGTGATTAATGTTGTATCAAAAAGTATCCTTCCCTATTGCCATCCCACTCTTTTTAGCACTACACAGTGTAGCTATGAGAACAAGGTGGACTTTATCTTGCAGATCATTGCAATGGTAAGGTAACTTCTAATTGCAGAATCTGTCTAACTGAGGTACCAGGAGAAAGCAGAAAATCATAATGACTGATTTTCAGGTGCCAGACTCAAACTGCAACAGGAAAAAATATTACTGAGATGCAATCTAAGCACTGTTTCTTTGGCTGCACTGACGACATTTTCTATAAATCAACTTAGATGTATTTCAAAAACAAGTGATTAACACCATACTTTTCAAGCTGTCGCAGTCTTTGCCGTAGCTCCTGCGTGGCAATAGGCAGAGATATGTCTGAGGCTATGCTAGGAGTGGGTTCTTTGACCGAGAGGTGGCTGGGAGAATAAGAGAAGTTAGAGGCATGAAGACTGGAAGAACTTCGGCTGAGATCTGTTGGCCACTGAGGGCTGGCATTAGAAGGCTGACTTTTTTCAGCTGTATCAGTCTTTTTATCACTATCAGTCACTGGGGAAGCTGGAACAGGTTTGTTTGAATCAGGTGGTGGTGAGACAGGAACCTGAGGCTTAAAAGATGATTTTCTTGCATCTTTGGAAAGAGATGGCCTTTTTACTTGGGCTGAATGTTGATGATCTGGAGATCTTGCTTGCTTTTCAAGAGAAAGGACCTAGATACAGTAAAAATACATATAATATTACTATTTTCCAGTATAAAAAACCAGGAACAATTTTTTTTTTTTTTCTACAAGAGTACTGGTTGGTGACAAGTTGTTAAGTTCAGACATGAAAGCAGGACCAAAAATATTCACACTTATACTTATTCACTCTACCATAGGAAACCTATTGCACAGCAAAACAGAGCTCCATCTTCTTTGTGGCAACTGTAGTAACTATAAAACAATGTGAAATTCTCCATTCATTTAGAACTATTGTCCTCATTATTCCCTTCCCATACTCTACACACTTCTGGTGCAAGTGCTATTTACTTTGCAGCTCTAACCACCTGGAAAGGTATTCTATAATTTTTTTCTTCTAATCTTTTGAAATTTAATCCTACATCACAAGTTCTTCTCACTCATTGTCCTTACTTTCTCTGTTATAGGTTACCTTCCTTTATTAATGACAAGTAAGCAAGAAAGTGCTTTAGAAAAGAACAAATAACAGAAATTAACAGCAGTTTGACAGTGTTTGCAAAGAGATATACTACCTTATTAAACCAAATAATTTAGCTGGGGAAAAAGACAAAACCAACCTTCAGGCATCCAAGTTTTGTCTTCAAAACTCCAATGTGCTTGAAAGTTGGTCTGAATTTTTTCTAATACTATGAAGGTACTTCCTTTCCCTATAAACTTTATTCTTTTTAAACCATCATGACCTCAGTTCCATTTCTGTAAGACAAAGGTGATTTCACTGATCTGTAGCCTACTGAGTCATAAAAGACTTGAAGGAATTCAGATTCCAAACAAGATTTCTGAACCTAAAACCATGAGGAACCTCAGTCTTAATTAATGCAGCTGATAACCGTTTCATTCAGAGAATTTTCTGGTTTTGAAATCAAATGTATTTCAATTAGAGGTTATCTTTGTGTGATAGTACTTAATAGCACTACCACAACTAAGGACACTTGGCATTGTGACACCCAAGGAAATGTACTATATTCTCCATAAAGCTGAAAGATCAGAACTCACAAGTCTTAAATATGCTTTCAGGTATTTACAATGGGAAAAATTTTAGAGTACCCTGAGTGCAATCTTCATGTTTATAGTGCTGTTTGGACCGGAGTTGCTCAGGTGGAACCGCTGATGCATAGTTAAATCTTCACTCTCTAGCAACTGGCTTAGAGGCAGTTTGAAGTTCCCCAAAGAACACTGGTGCTGTTCATCCCTCACCTGAAGGAACACAGAAGCTAAGTCATTTTGTAGCATCTGCTTTGTAAGAATTCAGAGAAAGAAAAGGAAATGACAGTTTTATTAAAAAAAAAGAAATAATCCAAATATCAAATGTAGTTTGTTCTTAAAGCAAATTTCCCTGATCATAAGATAACTTTACATTGAAGAAGGAAACGCGAAATATACTCAGTGCCTAGTTTCTTCATCCCAATCTTCTACAGCAAAAGCAAGACAGAAGACTAACCAGCTCATCTACATCTACTTGACCCTTGATCAAAATAACTACATGGTTTCCAAATGGTCTGTGTGAAAATTACTTCCCACAACAGTTCGAGGAATAGTAACTAGGACAGTCCTCATTTACACTTCAGTCTCTTTGAACTATGGAAATGACATGTCAGCAGTGTAAAGGGATACGGTATTTGGATAAAGCAAAGACTTGGGATAAGAAAGGAAACAAGTCAGCAATTTCTGCTAGCAGTTAAGACTGTTAAGGTTCGAAACAGGTATAAAAATTTACTTTTTTCACTTTTTTTAAGTAAGACAACCATCATGTTCTTCTGGTGAGAGTTTGGTTATAGTCTTTCTTCCTTTTAGTAGTAAATGCAATTAAACATTTCAGGGGTTGGTCTTAAAAAACACTTTAACTATAGTTTTAATGGTGTTTATAATATATTCAGTCTCATTTCATAACAGCCTGTAATGTCTGAATGTTACTACTGCAATGTCTTAGAAAAGAAAGGTATCTAAAGAGAGTGAGACAACATACCTCAACTTCAAGATCTTGTCTTTTGGGATTGTGTACAAAGAAAGTAAAGTTTTCCTCCCATACTGGTTCATTGGTCTTGTATCGAATCTAAAGTTAGACAACACAAAGCGTATGAATTATAAAACATTTTTGTCTAATGAAGCTGGTGTCAAGAGTTGACTACATTTTTCATTTTGGCTTTGCAAAAATTTATGTCTGAAACGTCACATTTTTAAACAAAGGCCAAGTGGGATCTACTCAAGGCATATATAATATCACATATAAAATTATACACAGCACATGTAGTAGAATACTTTTTGCATTGAAGTTGCTGTATGTAAAGTAAAACACTTTCACACCAGTCTATGAACAAATGCAAGGTCTTCAGACTGGCACATTCTCTCTCTTCTCATACTTCTCTATAGGGGCTAACTCAGTGAAACTCCTACAAACTAATATTTTTCCTTCTAATCTCCCAAGTAGCCATGTGGGAGATTTCAATGCCAAATCTCACTACTTTCAGCAACTCATTAATGGGGAGAGTGTATGCAGAGAGAGAAAAAAAGCACTTATAAAAAAAGCTATCTCCAGGAACAAAGGACTTGAATTTCTATACCTGCATTCTCTAATAGGTATCAAAATTGAGATTGTATACAAGATCCAGTTTATGCTTTGTGACAATTTTTGACAGGGTATGAAGAAGCCAAATTAGATGTCCTCTCCTTTTGGCTCACTGACACTTTTACTTAAAAAAGAAAAACAACAACAAAAAACACAACCACACCACACCACCCCCCAAGCCCCACACTGACACTGCATATATCTACCTATCTAGGTATCACTTCACTGTTGGTATTTTATTTTAAAGAGCCATTTGAATACACAGAGGTTAGTTATGGGTGACAAGTATGTTGAATACCTTGGGTCAGAATCGGAGGGATCACCATCAAGATCGATCTCATGACAGACATCTGTTACAGACCACCCAATTAGGAAAAAGAGATGGATGACACCTTCTTCAGACAATTCAAATCTGTCTCAGATCTGCAGAACCAGGTTCTCACTGAGAGCTTCAACTATTCTAATGTTTTCTGGGAAAGCAGCACAGTGGTGCACAACCAGTTTAAGGGTTTGTGCTATGAAAACACATACTGTTGTATTACGGTTGTTCTCAATCATTGAATGTATTGACTACGAGTAGTGTTCTTCTGAGTCTACCCCTTACAAATGAGGAATACTGTTTTGCAGATGTAACTGTCAACAGCAGCCTTGGCTACAGAGACCTTAAGATCACAGAGTTTAGGGGGCATGAGGAAAACAAATAGCAGAATAAAAGCAGATTTCAACTTGCTCTAGGAACTGTTAGAAGGTATTCCAAACTGTTAGAAGGGATTCCAGGAGTGTCTATCGTGGAGGGCAAAGGAGCTCACGAGTGCTAGAGGACAGCCCTCAAAGCACAAAAGTGGTCCATACCTCAAAGCAGAAAAAGCAGCAGACATAACAAGAAAGTAGCCTGGCTAAACTACGAGCTCCTGAGAGCTACAACACGTTGGCTAATCTAAGGCCCTACTCTAAGCAGAAGGTTCAAGCAGATGATCTTCACTGTCCTTTTTGACCTGGACATTTCTCCAACTCTGCAATTCTGTAAATTTTCAAATCTTGATCAGTATTTCAAAGCCTGCTGCCTGCCAACACTGTTTTTTATATAATCACTACTGTAGGAATCCCAGTTGCAGATCAGAACCTACTGTGGAAGGACACCCACAAATAGTTAAAAATCTGGTCTCACAGACAGTTTAAACTGAGTAAGCACGTGTTCAATCCTTGGCTTCTTGTTGGCAATTTCAGTTCTGGTGGTAACTTTCAGTGCAGTATATATACCCAATGGCTTGACAGCCAATGCCAAGCCACAGAGCCACCAAATTTTTGTAGACAGAGCCAAGTATAAAAAGTAGGAACTTACCTTACTTTCCTGTGCCTTGTGTCCAACTGACAGCAGAACAAGTGGGTTGGGATTGCTGTTGATTTTCTTTCCTGACTGGTAAAGAAAAAGCAAAAACTTCGCCTTCAGAACAACGCAAAACCTCTCTCCTCTGAAACTTAAATGTTTGCATCTTAAAAGTACAAATCACATATGCATTCTACTATATACTTATCTCTTATTCTCAGTATTTTATTCAACAGGGTTGAATGGCAGACTGCCTAGTAACTGGTGAACACACTAACACGAAGGCATCCAACTACCCTAAATATGCTGAAGCAAAATGCTACAAATAAGCCGGAGTTTTAGACTCCTTTCCATTTTCTTTGAATGAAATTGGTAAGGTGCAAATTCTTATCCTTTAATGAGCATTACAACCCCCAAAGCTCATGAAGCATAGTTAAAACTGCAAAATGAATATTGCATGCAGATGGGAGATATGGAGAAAGCACAAACTCAGGAAACTTACTTTATTCACATTGCAGTACTATTACTAAATTGGATGTAATACCACAACATTGATATTCCCCACTTTTCAGTCTGGGGAAAAAGAAGATGCACTATAATGTACCTGATGTATATTTCTACAGTTTACCAAATACTCTTTATTAGAGATCAACCATCTGCCATATCTGAGCCTTGCTCACCAGCTGTATAGCACTACATCAAACTGCAAAAATAAACATCAGTTTAGAAACAAATTATATACACAAAGGAACATTCCCAACTACATGTTTCTTTCACAAACTTTAAATTAACCTAACAAATTTTTAAGTCAGAAAGAAGTTAGACATGAAAGTTAATCATCTCAAGCAGCTGTTAATGCAGTTTAAAAGGCCTAGAAAATATAGTATACATGGTTAATAATAGACTTTGAATTCTACCATGTAGGAAATTGTACAGATCAGGTATGTAAACAGAAAATTAGTTAAAATCTACTTAATGCATGTAAGGTCACAATTACAACCAAGTGATTCAAATATTTTATAGTTTTAAATTATGAATGTGCATATTTTACATATTTTTGGATCTGAACTTACATTTTGGACATCATATTTCCACTAATATTACTTGACTTTAATGTGACACACTGCTTATAACCATAGTTTCCTTTAGAAAAAAGCTGTTAAGTAAGCACTCCTTTCTTGGATGAATGCAGCATTTCTTTTTTTCATGATTTCTAATAAAAAATATTTAGCTCTCACCAAAGACAACAGAATACAAAGGTTTAAGGAACAGAAAGAAAGTCAGATTATACTCCAACTGATGGTGTTTAAAAATGGTAGGCGACATGTTTTGGTTTTGCTTTGTCCATGAAAAGGTGCCTGAAACTCTCTTTTCTTCATAAAATGATGAAACTACAGAAGGTGACAGAAAGACCCTGTTGCTTATGCTGATATGTAAATGTAAGTAATTTTAATTCATGCTAAATAGGTAGCAATATGTACACACACATATAACACACCTCTAACACCTGCTACTGACAGATTTGCTGTTGACAGTCTATTAGAGACTGCCTCTTGTCCAGGTTCAACCAGCTGAGAACTTGGCTTATGCCTTCCAAGTTTGCCTCTCAACTCCACATCTTCCGTATCAAAAAGCTGGGCTAAATTTATTTAGCATTTATATAAAAGATGTAAAGATTTCTAAAAACATCTAGCAGAAACAAGATTATTTCAAAACGTCAGAGATTGATTTTATTGGTTAGTTATTCAGAGTTGACCAATAAAGTATCACTCGGTATGTAACAGATGTCTTAGCTTTCATGTCAGGTTTGGACTTTAGTTACTATTTCAAATTAGTTCTCAGGACTATTTTTTTTTTTCCCCAGTCTTCTAAAGCAGTCTATACTCCACTGAGCTGATCTAAAATTCCAAGTACCACAGACCATAGTATTTTACCAATGGCTTGATTGATTCTTGAACCCAAATTTAAGTAAAATGGAATTGCACTAAATATATATCTGGCAACAGAAATCCACCCACTGTTGGAAGTGAAGTGCGTTTGTGCATTTCCAATTAATTTTGTGACCTTATATGGACAACTACATTAGTTTTACCTTTAGGGCTTTCTGAACAGCAGCCTTCTTCAAGCCATCAGGATTAAATTCTAATGGATTATGCTTTTAAGTCAGGAGAGAATGAACATAGGAAGGGTTAATAAGTCATGCAATGAAGCAATTCCACTAGGTTAATTAATTATGACATGACAACATAGGACAAAGCGGGGGAAAAAAAAACAACCTAGAAAAAACCCAAAAATCTTTCAAACAAAACAATGAAGGAACCAAAACGTCTGACAAAACCTTTTTTTTTTTCCTCTTGTCCTCTCTTAATGTTTGCATTCTGCTCTAAAACTAGTATACTCACTTTCAGTCCACTTATATTTCCCTCACCAGTTTTTTTTACCATAATAAAGAAACTTCAAAAATAGGTTTTATTGAATGCCTGATGTCCTATGGACTGCCTTCTGAATGAACTTTTTAAAACTTGCTTAAGTACATTTTCACAACATAGAAGCTTCTCTGACGATAAGTCAAGTAATTATGTGAAAGAGTCCTTTTATGGGAGAAATTACAATGCTAAAAGTATTGATAAGACTTAGATCATTATAAAAATGGAAGTCGTTTAAGCCTCTTCAGCAGATAAACGATACAAACACTGCACGCTAACTAGAATGAAGGTCTACTACTTTACTCAGTTGAATGAAGACATTCAAATACTTTCATACGAATTTGAACTGATTTAGGAGGACAAAACCTCTGACTCCTTTCCACTAATTAAGCAAATCTTTAAATTTTATTTTAGAATAATATACTATTCTTCAAGTGACATGTGAAGTAGAACAGTGTTACAGAAAACTTGCATTCAACTCCCAAGAAATAATTTCAGGAAATATGATTTTGAAATAAAAGAGACTTTAAATTAGTGTACTTATGGCTGGTTTTTTCTTTAAGCACAAATTTTTGTTTCAAGGGAGAATTCTGCTTTAAAAGCTGTAGTGTGTAGCAACAAAAAAATTGCATCATGGCCTTTTTAAACATGCTGGTTTATGAACAGGAACCAACATTATTAATGCTCTGCCAAAACAAATGCCTTCCTGAAATTCAAATCCAAAAGTGACTCAAATTTGAAGAGAGATTTAACCTTTATGCAGAAATACTTTTTTACATTTTCTTCTGGAATGTCATATCCTGATGCTGGCCAATATAAATGATAAGATTCCTGGCATTCAGCTTTAAAATTTCTATTTCAGAATGAACATACAATACGATGAAACTGGAGAAAACCAGAAATAAGGTTCGGTTGGTTTTGTGGGATTTTTTTTAATAATTATTTTTCTTAAAATAAAATTAAGAAATCTTCCACAGCTATTTATCTAATACATTAGGGACTTACTATTGCACTTAAAGACCTTCAAAGATGGATACTGCACAATATCCTTAGGCATATCAATCCTAATGTTTAACTATCCTTTTCATTAGAAATTTTTTTAATGCCCAACAGGTATGTTCCTTTCTGGACTTTAAGCACTGTTTCTTGTTTTGTGACAAACATGAAAAAGACACTTTGTTTGCAGCAACCTTCTAGCATTTCCATCCCTATCTTTACTTCCTAAGGCTAAACTCTCTTCCTCTGGTAGTCACGTTTACTGGCTTTCCCATCATCATCACTGCTGTCCTCCAGATCTTAAATTGCTGTGGCCAAAATCAGGACCTTAGTAATGGCTAAGTAGAACAGAAGGATTAGTCCATACATCTTACAGGCTACATTCTTCTTTTCTGTATACAGTATGGGTTTTGTCTTTCGTAACAATATGATACAGCACGACTACAGATCTATTTCTGTAGTGCTATCCATCAGACAACTATTTCCATCCCATATTTATATGGGTGCCATGAACGTCCTCTATGGAATGTACCTTATTTTTTCAGATTGTATCTGGAATTCATCAAGATAATTTTGAATCCTAACCTGCCCCTCAACTTACTGGCCATCTTTCCTTCACATTTGCACCTGCATATTCAGTACACATTTTTTTTCCCCCTATATTATTATTTCAAAGAATTTTAAAAGTCAAAAACAAACCTATGTGATCAATTATAAAGGCAGGCAACCAATGATTCCTGGATATTGAACATGTCTCAATTCCTCTGGAATCATAGCAAGGATAGGCCAAGAGGGACATCAGCTGGGGCAAGTATGTTTAAGGCAGACTTCAAGTTTCAAGGGAAGGAGCTGCAGGTCCATGAGGATGGTGGCTGAAAGGCTGGGCGGGAGAAGACTAGGAGAAGAAAAGGGAGTATTCAATATAAAAAGCCAAGAAAAGGTCTTGCCTTGGGTGACAAAATTGTCTTGCTATGGTTCTAAGTGTCTCTGCAGTTATAGGAAAAGGGGACAGGTATCCAAGAACTATACTGATAACTGAGCCAGTAGAATACATCAGATTTCAGGCTAGCATTCTGTAACAGCCAGTGATATTTGCAGTAAATCCCAATAACAAACCCATAAATTATACCACAACTAACAAGCTGTTTTATTACTAAGCCAGATCCTAATTCAATATGCTTTGGAGTACAGCTCGTTACTTCTGTTGACTCACTAAACCTTCCTTGGGGTTAAAACGAGGCTTTAGAAGTTTCTAAATCTGTGAGTGCATCCTCAAGTGATTACCAGAAGACAGTCACTGATCTGTAAGAGCTGATTCAAAATATGAATAATTTATACGTAATAAAAACAACAAATTAAAAGAAAAATTGTTATGAACTAATAATAACATACCATAAAACTAGTGTTACTCACTTGTGGAAATCATACTAAGAACACTGTTCACACTCAACTTCAGGTAAATCAGATTTAAATAGGTAAATGTCTGAAATACGTGTCATGAAGCTAGGTTCCAGCAGTCAAGAAAACTGTCTAGAAAGGAACAGAGAGCACTCTGGGCATTAGATTTTCCTCTCCCTATATAAAGTGAGCCCCCTTTTTTAGCCCCCCACCCCCCTCTGGCCAAGTAACTCATGTTACATGTCAATTAGATATCTGAACCTGCAGGTGCGAATGTTTGCATAATACCTTGTGTTTAAAGATGCCCTGAAAACAAGATGCAGTTTTATGACTGCTGAAGCTGTTGTTATCTCTGGGCTACTACAGCCCTCTCCTCTCTCCTGGCCTCCACCCATAAATCTCATCCTCTGGCTTGCTGCAAGACTAGCACTCATGCAACTGCAGAACAAGGCAGTTAACAGTGCTGGTGAAGGAAATCCAAACCTAGCTATCTTAAAATGGTTGTGTTCCACTCTGACTCAACTCACTTCGGGGATTTGGAAAGATTTCTCCAATGTCTAAATAGATGCTGTTACATGTAGACGACATGTCCTAATGCAAAGACCCTAAGATCAATGAAAACATCAGGGCTACACTCTTTATCAAGCTTTTTGATTTTTTTTTTAAATTATTATTATTTTTAGGATGTGTCTAGTATTTTTGTAACTAAAAGAAACTGAAACTACTTATCAGTTTTAAAGCCAAGATAACTGAACCACAGCTTATGAACTGCATTTCTTACTCACTCGGTAATGGACATAACTTTTTTGATACTTTAAAATTAACTTCTACAGAGGAACTAACTGAAAGGACCACAGAAAAGGGTTTTGTTGGGGTTTGGAAGGAGCAGAGGGGAAGGTGTTTTTAAATCAAGGTTTAGGATATGAGCCAAAAGTAGCCAGCCAGCAACAAATTTATCTGCACAATCTACAATGGCATACCCACCTCTCCTTGGCAAAAGAGTTCTTATGCTGAACAGATTCTCATTTTTTTTGAAAATACCAAGGTTGTGCTTGCAGATTTAAGCGTAAGATATTCAGAGGATCATTAATTTGTAATAATATTGTAACATTAAATTCAAGCAAAAAGTATTAATTGGTGGTTCTCCCTAGGCTAGATTTTCCTGACTACAGACAAATTTGAAAAAAAGAAAAGGAGCTTGGGAATTTGCAAAACAAGGAGCATCATGGAGTGAAATAGAATTTACAAGGGAATTTATAGTTTGGGGAGCACAAAGAACCACAACCATTTTTAAAGCAGTACTTGAACCAATGTGGAGAGGTTGCAAGTTCTTAGAAACATTGAGTACATCACCTTTTAAAGAAACTACAGGGATGCTGGTTGTAATACTTCTTAGTTTAATTTCTTTGCAATAAAAGCCAACAATTCACCAGCACACAGTGTGCTAGTATAGTATGCATTTTATTTCTCAATGAATCAGCAATTTAAGTTAAATGTAAGAGCTTTTACAACAAACTTACTTTGGGTTTTTATCATAAAAAGTTAATTACTTACCCAATGATATGCTGATCAATGAAATTTAAATAGCCTTTAAAATGCAATAAAAATAGCACAAAAACAATGCACACTTGTTGAAACCATGCAGCAAAACAAATTGCATGCTCTCATTCCACTAGAGTGAGTGGCTTTAGTAGCACTAATCCACACTCTGGCAGATAAAAGGTACAATACAAATAATACCAGAGAACTCACAAATAGTGCTCTATAGAGTGAGGTAGTGTTTTCACAAAAGACTAGTCCCGATGCTCTCCTCTCTTTTAAGTATCCACACCCAAAGTTTCCCTCGTAGATACTCTTAGGAAGATGGAAATGGAAGGAGAAAGCAGAGTGATGGGATTGTGGCAGAATGAATGCATAAGCAGCTTTACTACACAAAAAAGTTAAGGAAAACAGTCAAAAGATTCCAGAGAAAACAGCAGATAACAAAAAGTAAGTAAATATTTGTCATTACAAATACTTTCATCTGTTAAATGACTTTCTGTAGTGCAGCAAGGTGAAACTTTTTTTTATTTTTATATTTTATTAATTATTCAAAGATATTAACCCACTTTCCAAGTTTACTCTTGGTAGTTCAGATTTATATGGCAGATCCAACTAAGTAAATTTAGAGACCAGCCTTCCAGACTGTTTCTGTTTCACTTGAAACATGTTTCAGATAAATCATCCCAGTGTCTCAGAAACCCACAACTATGATGCATCTGTGCAAAAGAAATACCTGTGGTGGGGATTAGCCACTATAACTCAAAAAAACCAAGGCTGATGACAAGATCTAAAATGTACCAGTGATAAGCATTAACTTAAGAAATCCATTCTGAAGGTAATAAAAAGTACTTAATTCATCCAGAAAATATTTCAGCTGTAACACTAACGTTTTGGACAAAAGTCTTCAAAACTATTGAGAAGTATTAAAATTACTTCATTCTCTCTGAACTTTTTGTTCCCCATAAATACAAGCAATCCAAAAGAGCAATTAATTTTGCTATTACACTACACGACCCCTACCAGTGAATATGAACACAACATGAGAAGCCAGCAGACTTTCATATTTAGTCTTGTAAATGTTGTTCCATATTAGAATCAAATGGACATTAAAAAAAATCTGTATTCACTATAATTTACTGCAGTTTGGCTAGCAGCTCCATGACATTATCTAAGCATTGTCTTTATAGAATCTATAGGAATCTTTTCAGCTCTCCTACATGAAGAAGTCTTCCCATGATATTTTTCGCCCCACCTAACTGCGAAGCCTTTCTGTATGTGGTTTTGGACAACTTAAATTCAACACAGTATTGTATTATTTTATTGTTGTAAACTTGTAAACGGAATTTGCAACTGTTCAATGTTACTTTCTAACATATTCTTTATAACACATTTCTGGAAAGAAAATGAATTAAAGTTAAATACTGAGTTATTTGTAGCAACTGCTTTTCTGGGCTGGTAGAGCAAGAAACAAAAAAAAAGAGGGTTAAACAGGTCCCACACTGTGACCACCCTTATTCCCAACCCTCCCAGGCAATCTTGTACTGTAGACAGAACATCAGACACAGCAATAAGAAATACGAGATCCTGTTCCCAGATTTCGTAATTGGTCAGCTTTGTGCAAGGAACTTCCCCTTTCTGAGCCCTAGAGTTTAGAGATCTACTGACTGGAAGTACTGAATAAGATACTGAAATTAAAATACTGTCCTCAAAAGTAGGTAGAACTTAAGACTTGCAGCCTAACCTTTCTGAAGGAGGGAGACAATGTTACAGAATGTTTAAAATAAGAAGGAAAAAACCTAAACTTAGGACAAAGCCTCTGAGTATTTGCTGGAGAAGCTAATCTAATATAGAAAAGCAGTTTTATGGAAAAAAAATTATAAATTCTGGATGGGAGAACTTTAAACTATTAAGTAAAAGGCTTTAGTGTATTTTAACAACTATATTAAACTTGTAACAATTTGAGTAAAATCCAGAGTTCCCCTGAATTCAATACAGTGAAGTAAAAAAGATAACAAAGGACTCTCTTTCAAATGAGCTACAACTTTTTAGCTTTTAAAATAACCTATAAATACTACTTCCAAACACTCCTCTATGCACCCTGGAACAGACATGAAATCACTAGTCAGTGATGTAAACTGTTTAGGCTACTAAGGTTTTATTTCTTACCACTCTGTTTGATGCAGCATTTTAACTTAAATTTAAGATGAGTGGACAAATTTGCAAAATGCATACAAAAAAATCTGAGGCTTGAAAACTTTGTTCTCTGATTAGTACTTCAGCCACCACTTCCAGAATTTCTCATCTAACAGCAATGCTGAAAACCAGCAAAACTCAGTGTTATGCTTCACATATCTATTTATGGTAGGGTTTACTTTATTACTTCTATCATTTACAATAAGGAACAGTACTTTACTATCCTGAAATAAACTACAAAACAGTCTGTGATTGTCATAAACATGCTATTTCACAGTCCCATAGTATAATCCATATAATGACAGAACCATTAGTTTTTTGAGGTTTATGTTTTGCACAAGCAAATAAACAATACTCCAAATGACAACCTGACAGAAGTCTCACACAAGTATTCTGCCACTGTAACATCAACTACACACTATTAGTTTCATAATGAGGACTTCGGTACCTTCAAATCTACCACAGATACCCTAAGCCAAAGCAAGTAAGTTTACCTGAACTCAAGGAAGTAGGCCTTTTCCTGGTTAGTTCCTTAAAATTCCTCATGCTAATCCCATACTATTTATGGAAAACACTGTCTAATAAAAACATGCAGCCTTTCAAGTCCAGGAAAGGAGCATTCTTTAAAGAAAAATCACACCGATTAAAGAGTAATGTTTTATTAAATATATATCTATAATACTAGAATACTAGAAATGTGGACCTTACATTACACGTTTTGAAACGAGACAAAGTATAGAAAACATGGCATAATGTGTGTTAGTAAAGCAGTGTGCCATACTACCAAGCAAGACATGCTGGAAATACACAAGAGATGCCCACGAGAAAAGGGTATCCATTAGAATATAACTTACGGGCAGGTTTCTTGCCGAGTCCAAGTAGAGAATAAGCAATGCAGAAGAAAGCCCATCATTGGCTTGGTCCTTATCAGCTCTAATGCTTGTTAGCACCTAAATCAAAAACATACTGTAAGCCTTTCTGAAAATCAAGTAATATCATTATTTCTGTCCCATTCCTGAAAAATATTTTAAAAACCTCTCCCAAAATGTAAACATTCACAAAAATGCACACTATGAAGAACCAGAAATAAGTTTTCAAGACTCACATAGATACTTCAAACCCATTTTTATAGAAATTTCCACCCCATTTCCTAAATATTTTTTTTTTTTAGACTGGACAGATTATAGTGTCATATCCAGCTTTATCTCCCATGCTAATGAAATGTTAGCTGATATTCTCAAACCATAACATTAAGAGAAAAGAAGAGGACAACAAAAGCATTTTAAAATCCCATGCCACAAGAGTACATTGACAATTATGACTGGTTTGAGCTTTCTAAAGACAAACAGCTCGGAATAAAGTTACAGGTTTATCCAAATTCACAACAGCTACAGAATTAAATTACATACTTAACACCCCCCTCCCCTGTCCCGCCCCCCCCCCCCCCCCCCCAAACCTGCAACAAAAAAACCCACCCACAACAATTAAGATTAGGATAAAAGTAGTGTGTTCCTTTAATACCTTATCTAGATTTTCAGCAGTTGGCATCAATGTGAGCCATTCCAGTTTTAAATGCAATTTTCCTTTGGACACTTCATCCAAAGTAAACCACTAAAAGTTAAGCAAAGTAATGTGAAATAATCTGACACCAAACAAATACATGATTGCAATTGGCTCTTCAGGGTATTTAGGAAATGCTAAGCTCTACTAGAAATCTTGCAGAGCTGAAGTCTGCCTAACCTGAAAAGATCTGTTCCATTGTTTAAAAGGTCCTATTTCACACTAAATATTACAACACAGAATAACAAAAACAGCCATACAAACTTCTATGTTATACAGTAAAAGCATTTATAAAATATCAAGAGAATTCTTTAAGTTCTGTAAAGATGTTCTAGAAATACAAACCCTGCATAACATTACTACAAAATCTGTCTTACATATAGGACAAAAATTAGTCTGCTCAGTCTAATAATAAACCAGGCAATTTACTATTCTCCTGCAAGAAAAAACTCTCACCAAATATGTAAGTTACTGTTTTGTGCATTTACATACTAATAATCTTAAAACCCCAAGACAGAAGAATGGCATTATTCTTCAGATTTTACAAATTCAGCTATCCCTTAAACCTCTGTACTGATCATCAGGGAATCTATTTCTGTTGCATTAAGGTTATTCATGCACATAAAGGAACTATTCCCAGGGAAAAAAAAAATAATACAAGAACAACTACATATACAACATATGGGGTTCTTTAACCCCCAAATTACTGAACACTGACCTCATCTAGAAGACGCTCCTTTTCAACTTCAATTAAATCTATCATCAAACTAGAAAAAAGAAAAGAAAAAAAATATCAGAATTTTAGCCAAGAGGCAAAAAAATCTAATATAAAACTCAAACCCCACCCTGTGCTTGCTGAGTATCCAGGCTTCCAGTGAGATCAAAAGAGCAGAATACTATTCTTTTAGCCCCTAAGAGAGGAAGAAGTAGGGAATGAAATGGCTGAACAAAGATGAATGCAGGATAACAGAAAATACGCCTATACTAGAGCCCATTTTGTAGCTACAAGGGCAACTGGCACAGTATGGCTCACATACATATGACCAAACTCTCAAAGCAGTGACCACATCCAAACTACCCACTGGAAATAGCCCCTGGACATACGCTATGACAGAATTCATGCTTTGGCATTGTCTGGGAGAGTGCTAGTTCACACAAACTAAAAACGTACCAGGGAATCTGCTAAAAATTAAACGGGGCAGACAACTGCATGCCAGTGCATGAACATTTGTTGTGGCTTTTTATTTTATTTGTACTGACGTACACATTATGCCACTTCCCCCCCCCACCGCTTCAGTGTTAGATTAGGGAAGTGCAAAGAAAAGAAGCCTTTGTACTACCTACTTCTTTATTTTAATGAGAAGAGAAGTAGGTACTGTTGCTCCTGTTAAGAGAGAAGGAGCTGGAAAGATAAGGGAGTTCTACTCTGTATGGAAAGCAACAATGGGAAGCTCCAAAACTCTGCAAGAAATAAAGGTGACAAATTACTGGAGAAAGAAGCTGACTAAAACCCTGAAATGTTTATGGGTAAACACTAAAGGTAGGCCTATGGAATCTAAAAGTGAGTAATGTTTGCGAAAGCATTACAGCAATTTTTTTCTTTAATAAAATAGTTAAGATCAGCTCTTAGAGAAAAATAATCTGTAAATAGCCATTTAAAAACCTATGAAAATGAAGAAGATAGACAGTTATAAAGCTATATTAACTTTGCCAGAAGAAATAATTAAGACTTAGTGCTAGCTTACAAACATTCAAGCAGGTAGGGTACAATTCCTAAAAAACAAAACAAAACAAAACCCAAAACAACAAAAAAAACCCAAACAATCCCTTTTTTTTTTCTGGGTGCATGCAATACTTACCTTATTTTTTAAAAAAATATGTAAACATATAGATGTGTATATACACACACAAGCACATTTTTATATACATATATTTACATATATGAAGTAATTAGGGAACTACTTCCTACCATAATTTTGAAAAGATATTTGATTTATAAATACAGTAATATAGCAGAACTATGACTGCAATAAAATGCAAAAATTAAAAAAAAAAAGACTATATCAAAATATTTAATCTCTTTTCAATACCTACAAACATATTCTCCATAACATTTACCTTCCCAGGAAGTCATCTTTATCTGGATCTTCATCAAAGAGCTCAATCTCTAACTCCTGTCCTGGATGTTCATATACTAAGGCCTGGAGGTACAGTAAGATGACACTGTCAATGGTAAAACTAACTAGCTTTGTAAATGGCATAGTAACAGTAAATCATTGAACTGCAGTGCCCCTGTGTATTAAAACATATCAATAAGCAAATGCTTTAAAAAAGATGCAATTTAAGGAGTAGAGCAAGTATAAGAGCTTTTCAGATGCAATTTGCTAATGTTGGCTTAAGAGACTAGACTGCTTTTCAGAATTACTGATGCTTAGTCTAGACAAAAAAAGTATATACATCAATGGAGAATTTCTGTTTTGTTACAGAACTTTGGGCTTTTAGAGGGAGACATCAAGAAGCTCCTCAAGGAAGTCCCCAGAGTATCTTCTTTAACAAAAGAAACTTTAAAAGACAACTTTACAGAATGGACAACAAGGTATTTTTATTGATTATACCTCATAAACTTCATTCCATTTTGGATTGAGATTTTCTTTGATGACCTTGCTTTGGAAGATCTGGTTGCCCACACGGATGATTCCATAAGGATCTGACTTTCCTTTGACAATTCCTTTTAGGTAAGTATCTTTCCCCTCCAGGTCCTGAGCTTCAATAAAGTGTATCCTCAGAACACCCTGAAAAAGGAAAAGATGAGTTTATGTAGTAATCTGAAAGCTTCCACGTCATCACAATTTATGTAATATATGTTTTATTATTTCCACTGCAATTTCTTTAACATGAAACTTAGTTTGGACATACTGTAAATGGAAGGTATCAATGATGATCCACATGCACAGCACACCTAGCAATCAAGAGATTCCTGACAAGAAAAACTGTCATCAACAATCAGAAACATGCCAGCTGTATCAAGAAAGTGAGTAGCAAGAAATAGTAGAAACTTTCAAGTGAAGAGCACTAACAATAATTTACAGTAATAATATAAAAAATATGCTACTTAATTTTTAGTCTATACAGTTGAACTATATTTTAGCAAGTAATATGTTGAAGATTCTAGCAAAACAAAAAAGTCCTTCGTGGCATTATTATGAAACATTAACTCCACAGAAATTATTTATAAATTTAATCAATTATTTTAAGTGACTGGATTCACATTAACTTGTACTACTGCAGTAACTGTATTTAGAAATTCACACAGATGTGCCTATCTTTAACAGTTACTACTACAGAAAAAACTACATGCCAAATTATTAGTATCAACAGAAACATGCTTACCTTTGGTATAGGAAACCGCAACTGAGCAATCTGCACTTCACTGACAAGGGGGACTGTAATTCTATTTGGAAGGACCAGGTAGTTGGATATTATATCCAATATTATTGTATCTGATAAGCCGCTGTTGGAGAAAATAAACCTTAGTTACTTCATGAGAATTGAAGAACGTTATGTCACACTAACATACTCCTTTTGCTGCTTAACAACCAAAATGGAAAAAATATTTGCCTTTTGCGGGGGGTAAAAGACACATCTGGTTTTTAAACACTTTTTTTAAAATAAAGGATTCTTGCCAAAATGGCCACCAGGTGGAAGCAGCTGACAGTGAATAGCAGAAACTGGAGCAATTAATATAAAATTCTCATTTCCCTGCCACTGCCAAGTTCCCCCCCGGCCCCCGCCTTTTAGAGGCACCCAGGGTAAAAGGCTATTGCATAAGTCGTCTTGCCTGCGTTGCATATAACTAAGCAGATGTTAACTGTTAATCTACTTCTGTATTTCAATAATGACTTAACTGTCCCTGAAAGTTTGGCTAACCATTCCTGTATTGTTATGAAACAAGTTGTCCTCTTGAGCTGGGAGGTCCATCATTTAAAACAAAAACACAAAGAAAACATGCTTGTGGCCGAGTAAAATATAGCCTAGGGAAGGCAAAACAGGTTTTGTTCTGGCAAAAAGGGAGTGGCAGTACAATCACATTGGTAATGAATCATTTAAAAAACCCAACCCCATACTTCTCCACAAACACAGAAAGGAAGATTTCCTAAAGCTACAAGTTCACCCAGTTTGGGTCTGAGCTGACAACAAATCAGTACGTTGTCAGACCAACACCACTGGTTACACACATTGCCTACACTGGCAAAAAGGCAGAACTGGAGTGGTACAATTCACCATGGAAGATAAGTATCCAGGAAGATTTTATGGTTCAGAGAGAAAATTGTAAAAATACTTGAGATATTCTGAACTGCAGGTACACTCTCACTAAAACTGGTGGAGCTGCTTCAGGGATGAACGATTTCTCCTCCTAAATACAATTTATGATTCTCCTTTTACAGTCTTTGCAAAATTAAGATGCAGATAATGTTTGATTACTTAGAACGTTTTTCAGATGAACCACTTGTGTGTCATCACCTTGTAAGTTTTTCTAAGACTGACTCTGCAGTTGGGAGTAGCTCTGACTCAGCAGCTAGCATATTTATGAAAACACAAAAGCTGCTGTAAGATTTAGCTTATATATTACATTTTAATTTGGCCAGAAAATTGCGTGGGGAGCACTAAACATATTAGGGTAGAGATAGGTAACAGAATTAACCCATTAAGTACTATCTGGCCCATTTCGAATTCACACTGATCTTTTGTGCCAGGGATTTGCAACATGTACAGCCTACATCCCCTTGGCTGCCCAGTTCCACTGTAAATCTAAATTAATTATGATACATGATAGAACGTGGATGACTTTTTAATGGCATCCAGTACCATGGGAACAGAAGAAACTCAAGGCTGTATCAAGATCAATGGACAGGTCTACGCAGACCTCTGTTTATTCTCTGAAAGAAGCAACAGTGAACAACGTTAAGATATTGCTCAGAGGAAAAGTTTCCTCTCCACTTCCATGAGTTAATTCACATCTGTCCTAAAGAGAAGTTTTCATTCCTCTTCCTTTCTTGCAGAGCCTATCCAATCATATTTAGAAAGATTTTCATTCTATATGAACACTGAACCCTATAAAGACAACTACTACAAGATGATGATGTTATTTAAAAATAAGTAGCTTCCTTTAGTCATCATTGTAACACGTTGCTTTTTAAACTTTTTCAGCTGTCTTGCAAAACATCGAGTTTTCAACTTATGTATGCTAAACTTTCTCTAAAATGAACCAAGAAAATAGAACCCATTATTTTGTTAGAGTTGACTTAAAAATTTAAGATAAATATCTCAACCAGTTTTAATATTAAAAGGAAAAAAAAACCCAAACCAAAAGCTGAGGTGATGGTAACTACACAAGCAACAAAAACGCTTTTCAAAATACAAGTCTCCAGTAGATCACGTAAGTTTTTGTTCCCACTTTTGTTAGTGTCCCTACCTGGCAAGAAGAGAAAGCTCTGCCTTTATGCTCAATAAAGTGCATGCCTTAAGAACAGAAGATTAATAAAGAAAACTAACTGACCTAGGTCAGAGAAAGCAGCGCGAGAGACGCAATGGTACCAGAGCTGCCTTGAAAGAAAGGTTGTTGTGCTTTTCTCTAGTATTAAGTGAAGATCACATACACTATGAAATAAGCTATAGGCATAAAAATACCTATCCTAGACTAGCAAAAGGTTCAGAGATTGGCTAATGTTCAAATGGAGCTACAGCAGATCTCCTTGAATAAGAGAGAAACAGCCTGAAGCCCAACACAGCCCAGTCACTGGGAAGATTCCCAAACCTTTATGCTAGGACCAAACCCCAACTCTGTGATTCCAAAGGTGAGCCTCACAATTTTATCCCAACATAAATGCTTGAATTTCACTAAAACATCTGAGAAATGAATATGAAAAATGAACCAGCATTAATGGAATTTCACAGAATTTTACACAGAGAAACTGGACTCATAGGAGGAAGCAGATATTCCATCTTTAAAAACAGGGAGCTGAAAAAGAATACCAGACACCATAACTAAGTAATGAATTAAACGAATTCTAAACAACGTGACACTTTCAAGCTGTTTAAAACTTATCTAACCAAATATTAGCCAAATGGGATACTCCCATGTGGAAAGTATTCTTCATGAATCCAAGGCAAAAATGACAATCTTTTTAACTATCTTATTACTTAAACTAAGAGGTCTGATCTATGGAAAACGGAGACAAATCACTGACCAAGCAACAGAGAAAGATGAATCAATTTAAACTCTTATGTTGATACATCATCGATAAACACCTTCTTAAGATTGTAAAACTCTTAAGTCATTGATTCCAAGTACAATTATTTTTTCAGTTCACAAAAATGAGGGGTGTGAAATGCTTCATATAGTTTATTATAGTAAGTGTCTTCAAAAGCTCAATTTCATTGCAAAAATATAATTGACAGTTACTTACTCTTTTGTACTGCTATTTAGCTCTACTTTATTTCTGGTGACAGAATAAGCAGCTATGTATTTTTCCTGCGTTGTCTTTATTCATGCTGCACAGACAGCACATCTCTGACTGCATAGAGTATTTTCACTATATCTCAAGCAACCATAACATAATTCACCTTCCCATCATCAACATCCTCTCCTGACAGCACTTGAGTATTCTCACAGCCTGGCTCCTCCTCACATAGAGGTTTTAATTCCACTCCTCCATAAGCTATCCTAATGATGGAATATGAATTACTTTTGTGCCTTTCTCCTTGTGGAGTCATATACAAAGTGCAATGGAAGTTGTTAACAGCTGACACGGAAGCTTCCAGCAGCAAATGCAGAAATTCATTTAGTAGAAGACATTTGCAAACAGAGTACGAATAAGTAGTTGAATGTGCAGCCAACAGTCACAGGACGAAAAAGGTACCTGTGGCAGCAGCAATCTCTTGTTCATCGTTGTTTTTAACAACTACAATACATCAAGCCGTCATACCAAAATACACTATCTATACAGATAAGAAAAACAAATACAGCACTGAAGAAATCTCTTGGCAAGGCACAGCATGACTCATCTCAGTTACAGTTACTATAGAAACTATACCACACGTAGATGGCACCATTTTATGTGTATGTGGCCAAGCTTGGTTACTCTGGAAACCATAAACTTGAGACACTTGGCAATCCTTTGTTTACATCTGAGGGTTTGTGTTTGCAGTCAGGCAAATATGCAGCATGATATGAAACTCAGGAGCCTAGTAAGCTTAAGTACTAAATGTAAATTTATTAGTGTTATATAAAAAGAGCAAATTATTACTCAGGAGCTGTATTTTTGAAGCCATTTTCTCACCCACCAAGAAAACCTCCTTCCTCGGAGGCAGTCTTAAGCAGGCTTGAAACACAAGCAAATCTTGCAGCCATTAACCTACTTAGTGCAAGTTCTAATTTCAAACTGTTCAACTGGGATTCCATGCAATGGCCTCACGTGCCTAAAGCAAAAACCATTTCAGTCACGCAATTGAGCACTAAAGGATTAATTTAATACCTCAATTCAAACTCTTGTTTTTAAACAATAAAAAATAATTCTGGAGTCAGCCAACTCTTGAGAGCATGGGATCCAATAAAAGGACTAGTCACAAAATCCGAGTGTGTATCAGATCTGCCATTATCCCCTTAGCCATTGTTTCAATATTAAGAAGCCCCTGGGTAACTATTACAACTTGACAATTGTGAATATATTCGTGGATTTAACCTTACCAGGATTGCAGTGATTCAAAGCAGCTTGGTTTTCATCTCTACTTCTGCTTTTTTCTTTGGGGTTTTATCATGTACTGTTTTGAAAAGCTCTGAAGAAGCCAAGCAATTTTTCTAGCTATATATGGTCAATATTTTTGCTACTCCATTTGGTCTTCACGTAATAAACTGAGAGCTTTAACAGTAAGTACTTGAAGAGATTAGAAAGTTAGTTTAATTTGATGACTGTTTTAAGGTACTTCTAACTACCTTTACACAAGCAACTAGAGATGTATCAGCATACAAAGCCACGAGCCAAGATGTTGTGAACCCACTGGTGTGAAAAATAAGGTTCTTTATCTTTCTGCTGTCCTAGGAGATGGCACATAGGAAATTCACAAGATTCTGGAAAACTGGAAAGGTTGAGAACACTAAAAAAAGCAGACCGAAAATTATCTTTTCAAAATGTTTTTACCAAGACATACTAGATACACTTCTGATGTACTTTCACTTGTAATGAAATCGCTACCTTCTGCATATTGAGCAATTTCATAGAATTCTAAATTAAGAGATAACTGCTCAGAGTCATTGAACCTAAAATTACTTAGCTGACGGTCTTCAGATTTTCTGGGGCTTATTGGGGTGAAGGAATATCAAAACTGCTTTACATATACTCACTTCAGTCCTGGAACATCCAGAAGATTGGTCAGTCCAGTCCAGTTAATTTCCAAAAGCTGTGAATTACAGAGAAAAGATGGGGGGGAAGAAAAGCAACTTAGTATTCACAACAGTGAAGAAATAAACCTGATCACTATAGATTCTGATCAGTGCGTTAATAACCAGTTTCCTTGATTTTCTTAAGCAGAGAACCAAAACCTCTTCCATTCTAAAGAATTTTTAGCCATGGTTTTTAAAAGAGAGTTATAAAAACAACTCACCATCCTCTTATCCACCCTTCCACACATACATATAAATACACACCCTGATATACATGTGTACTGTAACAAACAATTAAGCAGAAAAAAATCATTATCCTTTCAACGGAAAAGGTAGTAAGAATTAATAACGGAATATTCCAAAACAAAAGGCAAGATATATCATGGGATGTACTGCAAGAATCCACATGAGCCACTAACATGCCATTGCCACAAGAAGGCTAATGCTATCCTGGGCTGCATTAGGAAAACCATTGCCAGCAGGCTGAGGGCGGTAATCCTTCCCTCTACTCAGCACCCTGACTGCTGTGTGCAGTTCTGGGCTCCTTAGTACATGGACATACTGGAGACAGTCCAACAAAGGGCCATGAGGACGATGAAGGGACTGGAGCATCTCTCCTGTGAGGAAAGGCTGAGAGAGCTGGGACTGTTTAGCTCAGAGAAGAGAAGGCTCAGGGGGATCTTATTAATGTCCATAAATACCTGAAGGGAAGGTGCAAAGAAGATGGAGATGAGCTGTTCTCAGTGGTGCCCAGTGACAGGACAAGATGCAATGGGCACAAACTGAAACACAGGAGGTTCTCTCTGACCATTAGAAAACACCTTTTTACTGTGAGGATGACTAAGCACTGGCACAGGTTGCCCAGAGAGGTTGTGAAGTCTCTACCTTTGGAGATAGTCAAAAGCCACCTGGACATGGTCCTGGCCAACCTGCTCTAGGTGACCCTGCTTGAGCAAAGGGGTTGGACTAGATGAATTCCAGAGGTCCCTGTCAACCTCAACTATTCTGTGAACATATTACAACAGAAAACAAACATTTGGTCCCATCCAGGGAATAAGATTAGTGTCTTCCTAACTGTGCTATTCAGATGGGTGAATAAATGTACAGCCTTCAATTGAATGCTTAAAATTTAACACTTTCCCTGCTGATAACCATTCAGAAAATTGCTGCATGATTTTTCTTAGCCTCCTTCTTTTACCATATTACACTCCTGTGTCTATGTATAGGCAGGAGAGAAACAGAAACAGAGACTCCTCTAATATAGGCACCTAACTTAAACTCCAGTGGATGATTGAAAGAAGCTTTCTCTCTACCTCCATTAACCAAAAGGAGTTCCATGGAGATCTGCTATATTTTGACATTTAGAAACCAACCCACTTAGAACAAAATAATTACAAATTTATACAGATCATTACAGTTTATCTGTTTGCTTCCTCTAAATACAATTTTCTAAACCCTTCAGGATAAACATGTTTCCCAGACTCTAGAAGAATGAATGAAAGTCAAAACAATTTTTCATTCTGTCATTACAGCATCAGACAGAAGAGAAGAGCTCTCAGAATGACAGCTAAACTTCATGGTTTAATTCATTTTCTTACTTTACATAATTTTATACTGTGTGGGTTAAAATGCAGTAAACAAATTTCTGCCAGTTGTATGTATTTTATTATATTTAATTAGGCCTTTGCATCCACCCTTTTCCCCTTGCCAATTACAAAGTATTTCCTTTATCCATCCATTTCATATACTTATTTTTGCCCAGGAATTATATTGAATATCTCAACAGACACAATAATGATGAAATTATGATAGCCAAGAAAAAAAAACAACACAACAAACCAACATTCTTATTGTTCTGCTGTGACCCTTACAAAACAGTTTCTCAAAGTATCCACAATAAAGTAGCAGCAGTACAGAGAAATGCAACACTGTAGACACTTTGCTGAACTATGAGTAAGATGTTTCTTACAAGCTTAATTCTGTGGCTTTAGAAATAACAGGAGCTTTCCAATAAGATACTGCAGGATTGATACTACTGTGAAAACTTAGGTTGATTTTTAAGAGACTTCTAAAACTGTATTTTGCAAGTTTCATCAGAAAATTAATTTTTCCTTTTGATTTACTTTTCAGCACAATATACCAAACAGACACTGAAAATAATATGTTGGAGGAGGAAAAAAAGTAACAGAACTTTGAACTCTTCACTAAATAGCAATAATTTATTTTTGCAGTTTAGAGCAAAAAGAAACAAAGGTAAAATACTTCTTGTATTTGTTGCTGGTATCACTTCTGTTTTAGCCTTTACATCATTGGTGAAATGCACCACTGGATAAAGTTTTATTTGTCTGCTGGTAACTACATTTCATAATTAAGATATTTTGTCTTTATAACTAGTATGTTCCAAAGACATCCTCTCACTTAGTTGTTTATTTACTTGATTCTGTGTATTACAATTATCTTGCAGGACAAAATAAAACATAGCATCAGATACTATTTAATATAAAACTGAATTTCCAAGTTCATGCTTCCAGATGGACACCACGCTGGAGGTAAACAAAATAACATTATGAGGAAGATATTCTCTGAACATTAATAGTAGCTCTAATGACCAAACTGCATGAACAAGTAGAAACAGATAGCTTTCCAAAAATAAGTTTTGTGATAAAATAATTGATTCTCAGACTCCAGAATTTTTAATGAAAAGTGTCCTTACCCAAAGGTTGGAATACCTCTTAAACCCTAACTTTTATAAACACAAGGTAAACAGTTATGGTCTCTTTGCTCTTTAACATGATATCAACAATTGATGTTAGATGACTACTCTGCAATCTATCTGTGAAGTTGATATTTGCTCTCACTATAAAGTAACTTCAAAACATAGAATGTGTCATCATCATCTCAGAATGGGATTTTTTTTCTGAAATGTACAAGGGCTTTTACAACACTCAAAAAGCGTTAAGTGAACAACATGGCAGAAATTAAAGCACATTTCACAATAATGAAACAGATCATATTCTTGCTGCTTGTAACAGCAGTCATTCTAAAATATGCAATAAATATTGACAGACTTGGATTTAGTTTTCCACTTATGAAATTATACAAACACTGGATGAATGTGCAATAAATTAACTGAATAAGTTGTATGCAACACCCACTAAATGATGAATGCAATGGTAAAATGTGACACAACGCTGTAGGTATAAGCATCTTCAGAAAATTTTTCAAATTGAGTTTACTTTTCCCTTCATGCCATGTACAGCACACTTGTCTTCTGCATAAGTAGAGATTTCCCTCAACTGGGAAACTGAAAACTTTAAAGACAGGCTTAGGTTTCCATCACACAAAATAATCCAAAGCACTTTTATTCTCTGCCCAAGAAATACAAGGTTTTGGTTTTGAGACAGGAATATAGACCCTTCTGTTAGAAGACACATGCAAAGAACTGTCCCTGCCAGTTTAAAGGGAGGCTCTATACTATTTCACGCAGTTTTATTCTTCACCATTCATAAAACCATTACAGGCCCCTACATCCTGAGTACGTGTTACTTTCAGCAAATGGTTATACAATATTAATCCACGTTTTTTTCTTCTAAAACATAGTGGTATTTCAAGTTTGTTTTTTTTTTTTTTTTAATTTTTATTACTTTTTAGGAAGCTTTGAAGTCAACAGAATTGAGATGAATGCTGGGAGTAAACATAGTGGTTTAACTGACCATACACAGGCATCTAGTTCCATCTGAGATCCATTAGGATACAAAACAGAATAGTTGGGGTTGGAAAACATTTCTGGAGATCATCCTGTCCAACACCCTTGCTCAGAGCAGAGTCACCTAGAGCAGGCTGCTCAGGGCTGTGTCCAGTTGGGTTCTGAATATCTCCAAGGATGGAGACTCCACAACCTCTCCGAGCAACCTGCTCCAGTGTTCCATCACTGTTACGGTTAAAAAATAAAAATTAGTATCAATTTCTTATATTTAAAAGGAATTTCTTGTATTTCAATTTGTCCCCATTGCCTTTTGCCAAATCACTGGGCACCACTGAGAAGAGTCTGTCACCATCGTCTTTACATCCCCTGTGAGGTATTTATATACACTGATAAGATGCCCTTGAGCCTTCTCTTCTCCAAGCTAAACAAGCCCAGCTCTTGCAGCCTCTCCTCCTATGAAAGATGTTCCAGTCCCTTCATCATCTTTGCGGCCCTTCACTGGACTCGCTCCAGCATGTCCACGTCTCTGTTGTACTGGGGAGCCCTGCACTGGACTCAGGACTCCAGGTGTGTCTCACCAGTGCTGTGCAGACAGGAAAGATCATCTCCCTCAACCAGCTGGCAATGCTCTTCCCAATGCAGCCCAGGCTGCTGTTGGCTTTCTTTGCCATTAAGGGCACATTGCTGACTTCTGTTCACCTTTCTGTCCACCAGGACACCCCAAATCTTCTTCTGCAAAGCTGCTTTCCAGCCAGTCAGCCCCCAGCCTCTAAGCTAGACTTCACGTCACCGACCACAACCCACTGAGCCTCAAGAGTTCAGCCACTTTTCAATCAAGCCCATTGTCCACTTATCTGGTCTGTACTTCATCAGTTTGCCTGTGCAGATGTTGCAGAAGATAGCATCAAAAGCTTTACTGAAGTCAAGATAAACAGCATCCATTGCTCTCCCCTCATGCACCAAGCCACCTGTCTTATCATAGAGGGCTACTGGCTTGGTTAACCATGATTTCCTGTTTATAAACCCATCCTGACTACTCCAAATCACTTCCTTGTCCCTTCTCCCTTACCAGCAGGACTGAGATCACCACTTGGGCCCCTCTGCCCTTGAATTGCCCCCAGAGCCATGCAGTCACACTTGATGTTTTCCAGATCTCCCCTGGAAATAGTGTTGGTGCTCACATGGCAGAGCAGCAGCAAGTAGTAGTCTGAGGGCCAGATAAGCTTCAACAGTCAACAAAATCCTGAATCTGAGGCCCAGGCAAGCAGCAAACCTCCTGAGACAACAGGTCAGGACAGCAGACGGGGACCTCTGTCCCCTGCAGCAGGGAGTTGCTCAGGACTACCACTTGCCATTTCCTCCTGGTGCTTCAGCATGGCTCAGGTTCTGCTGGCTCGGATGCTCCCAGGCCCTCCTCTGCTACACTGACCCTGAATCTGTTCCACAGTTGCAAATCTGCAGGTGGGGTAGGGATCATCTTCCTTGTGCCAGAAAATTTCCAGCTTTCCCCATCATGGGAGAACCCCATCCAGTAGTGTCTCCAGAAGGTCAGAGGTCCTGTTTCAGATGTCCCCTCTCTACAGTGAATCACACTAGATGCACATGTGAGTAACTGAATTCAGCCTAAGCCATCTACTTGCTCATATACATTTGTCATATCTGAAAGCAGACTGTCCCAATCTGAAGTGAAAAATACTATCATTAGTAGTTGTAGAGAGACTGTACAGAGCCCGGTGCACAGACTGCTGACTTTCATCTTTCTTCAGGTGAAATTATGAAGATATCATTGGCTCCAGTACCATTTTGTATTCAATGTCTTTACAAAGATATCTCATTTAAAACTAGTTTTGCCCACTTTCCATTAGAGTGCTAGCAGGATTATTTTTAGTGAGAAGGGGCCAATCTACCTTTTACAAGAAAAAGAATGTACTTGAACACAAAATATGGAGGAACTGATGGGCTGTGGAATTCACATCAACACTTGCCACACTGTTTTTGACCATGTATCCACATTCTAATAAACATACTGAAAGTTCAACTAGTACACGTGAAAGTTTCCTATACTTCTGAAAACACTGATTTTTAGAAAATGCTTTTGAGAGACTTAGGTTATCAGACAAAAAGAAGGTTAAAACCACTCTCCCAGTTTGCTCAAGAGCCAGTGTTTACACAAAAATTCTGCCTTTCTTCTTTCAAATTTATCTTCCATTAGCATACAACGCCTCTAGCAATTATAGATCAGGCTGTCAGCCAAGCACTTAGAAGAAGCTGAGCGCGAGAGATGAACACACATTAGGAATACAGTTTTATAATTCACATTTCAGCAAGAAAATGCATAGTTAACAACTGGATTGGAAAAGATCCTCTTCAGGTAGGTGGGAGATTCAGTTTGCTAAGGCACATCTATCTATGGAATGCCAGCAAGGCTAAGTGGTAGTAATACCTTCCAGAAGTGGATGAGATCTTGCCCAAAACTCATACAGTACACTGAACAGTTGCCGTTGTCTTTTTTTTAAGGTTTTATGATTTCTTTTCTACATGAATATTAAAGCCATCAGTTTTTTTAATTTCCAAATGCAAAGAAAAACTGTTAGAAATAATTTGTTGTAAAATGGGTTATTTTACATTTGTATGTATGCTTTCCTTGTATAGTTCTACAATAACAAACTACGAGCTAGAACACAGAGAACATCTATATTTAAGGAAACTGAAGGTAATTTCAGTGTATTCTTCTCTGAAAATTAATGGTGTAAATTATTAGTATATGTTCTCAAATCTCATGCTTACCTTAACTCTGAAAAAACGTTAAGAAATAAATAATTGAACCAGGATGAAAAGTCCAACTTCGCATGAATAACTTCGGTTTTGTACTACTTCCTCAATCCTGCAAACCCACAAATGTTGAAGTAATATAACATACAAGTAGCTTGGTAGTAGCTGATAACACTAATCACAACTTGTGTTTTCAGACTGGTTCTCATGTTCTAATCACAAGTTTTGACATTACATTATGTCACACTTTAAAAATCTATGTAGGCTACTAATGCTCTGGCAGAAGTAATTTTATACTGTTTTAAGACAAAGAACCCAGTTTATTACATGATTTATTCCCTTTTTCATTATTCGTAGGTGAGTTAGAAGGCAATTACACACCATAAATACCTGAAAACAAGTGGTCCCTATCCTAAAGTGTTCATACCTGCATCCCATATTTAACAGTTTTACATACTGATGTTTTCAGAATAACTAGAAAATGAGAAAATATTTGCATTTCCTTTCGATTTTTTCATGCTTTGTTTAGTATATTGCATACAGCAGTTAACACAGCAAAGTCCTGTGCTGTCTCCTAACTAGACTTAACCAAATTAAATGAATTAAGCAACATAATGCATGTTGAAATTCAGCATTGAGAAACATTTCCTACACTAGACTGAAACATATATCATAGTGGTTTCTGTATTAATTGCCACAACCCAAAACAAAACAAAGAACAAGCTATGAGATACCACTGAGAACTGAAAGATTTTCAATTTATGTGACCAAAAATAATTTCAAAAGGTTGCAACACAGCATATGAAACACATACAGTGCCTGTGGTACAACCTCACTATCAATACTTTATTACACACCTCTTCTCAAAAGCAAGGCTACCAATTCATTGTCATCAGTCCTCAGACCATGAAGCACGTAAAAAATGATTACACAAAGAAACTGAAAAAATAGTGCTACTAAGAGTGGCCATTTAGACAAGAAATGCAATTAGTATATATATTATCAGAAACTTCTATCCATCCACTCTGTTGTACAGGAATAAATACAAGACAGAGGTCAATTGCAGAAACATTAAAGACAAATCCTTTTCCATTCAAAGTTGGAGCTAAGAAATTAAAAAACATTACTAAGGCTAAGCACTTTAAAGGATTATTAGAAAAGCTTTGCAAATAAATCTTAAGCCATGAAATGTTCTGGAAGGAATATGAGCCTTCAAACTCCTGGCATAAATCAAGCTTTCACTATTTGGGCTTTGAAGGTAAGTTCTCCTTGCAGACAAGATTTGCTACATTTGCCCACCACAGTGCTTCCTTTCCAGTTCTACCAGCAAAGCCCAGCAGTATGAAGCACACTGCTATCACTGCAGTAACACACACTCTGTAATCTTAGTCTACAGATATTAGTGACAAATGGTTTTGGTGTTGTCCCTCCACCGTTACCCCCACATTCCTCTCAATAAGGTTGTTTCAAGTCTGCACTTCTGGCTTCCAAACATCATCTGACTTCAGCATAAGATACACCTTTTCTAACATAAGAAAAGATTTTTCCCAAAAACAACACCAAGTTCAGGCAAAAAAAGCTTATACCTAGAGTAGTATGGAAATAGCACTGACACCAGACAAACTCACCGTAGAGAGAGAAGAAAGTAGTCAAATCTACAGTATTGCTTTATACACAAGAGGGAGCCCTTCCAGCCATAGCCCAGCCAAATAACAAGGATTTTCATTCTACGTTTTGGGCATTACCATCCCGTGACTCACTGGAGAGAAAGACGACCTCCTAACTTGTGGTTCTGACAGTAAGTTAAACCAATGTCACCACCCTAACTGAAGAGCCCTATGGAGAAAAAGGAAGCAAGCAAAAGACTGCCAGCTGATGAATCATTTTATGAAGCACTGAATATAAAAAAATTCCCCACTTAAAAAAAAAAGTTTTGGCCTGTAAATCTCAAAAATGGCTTAACAATATCATTTCCTTCTCTGTCACTGCTTTGAGCAATGCATAATTCTCTTAGTTTAGCTAAATTCAGGGAATGCCAACTGGTTCTCTGTGGCAGAACTAACAGGGCACTGGAAAGACTGCGTTCAGGATTTGTCACCAAGTGAAACTCTGCCAGGAGCCAGAAATGGTGTGGTGTCTTTCCAGAACACATTGCAACTGAGAGAGGTGATACACCTTGCAGAGACTCTTACCAGCCAGCTCACTGGCCTAGAGTGGGATTTCAGACCCCAGTTACACTTTCCGATGAAGCAGTATGTGCATCATGTTACTCAAAGCTGTTTCAATTCTTCCTCTGCTCAGAGCAGTGAAAACGAATTATGTGTCCTCCCTGAAAACCAAGAAATTTGTGTCTTATCAAGGCTCTGCACTAAGAACTCATGCAACACATACACTGAAAGAGTTTTAAAAAAAACATATATATCCCTGCAGCCTATAAGAAAAGACAGGCTAAAAACTGATGAGCATTTTTACATATTTGATGTTCTCAATACCCTAGATGCCTTTACAAGGGGAAAAGAATGTACTGGAATGTAGAATATACAGGGCCATAACTGAAGTTCACAGCAGCACAAAAGGCAGCCTCTAAACACTGCCAACCTTGTGGCCTGATTTGGCTGCCATGAGCACTACTAATTCTCAGAAGAGAAGCCACAAAGTATTTTAAAATGCTGATGAACAACTTCCTACTAATCAAGTTATGGAAGTATAAGATTTCTGCAGGACAAATTTAAGTTCTGCTACAGAGCAGGATGACATGATTCCATGGGATAAGTTGTGTTTCTTCTCAGAAATTTATTCTAAGGGGACTAACATGCCCTCTTCTGTTACTTGAGAATGGTCATGCAGAAACACAGCACAATTTGTCAGTTAGTAGAATGCAGCCCATTACCACTACAACGCTAAAGTGCTAACATTATTGTAGTAATTTAATAGGTAACATTATCCAGTGTATTTCCCCAGTAAACATAAAATAAACTCAGCTTCTCAAACAAGGCTTGACTATACAATACCATAGAAAGCACGTATCACTGGTTTTCACCGTTGCAATAGGAAACACAGCGTATTTCTGCACAGGAACTGTGTTTAACAGTACATCTTTTCAGTTTTAACTGTCTAAAGATTTAAGTGAGACAATTGCTACAGTGACAAGATGTACAGTTGCGGGGGTAAGAGACATAGCGGGCAAGTTTTTGAGTTAAGGTGACCAGAAGAAGGATCACAGTTGGTCTTAAAAAAATCCAGTGCACCTTGCTATTCTCTATAGTGTTAACTACTCAAAGCTACAGTTCAAGCCAATTCCCTCTACTTTCTACTGCTTTCTACCCACCTCTATCAGTCCTGCATTTTGGTTCACACCCTCACACTAGTACTGACACTCTCCTGACTCCTTAGTGAGCCAGCTCAAGATGCTAAAATACACCTGAAGGACAGGAAACTAGTCACTTCTTGTGTTTAATATTCTGCCAGCTTATGTCCCTTAACCAGCTTCCTTCAGGAGCAGAAGTTTCAACACTTGTATAAGAGAGACAGTAACACTGAAAGGGAGGGCACAGGTAGAGGAGAATACGGTACTGTGGAAGCTCCAGCTGTGATTGTTTAGAACATCCCATAAGCTATCAAAATTAAAAATTAAAAAAATGTAAGTTATAGCAAATTATAAGTATACAAAGTAACAGTGCAAATCACTCACTTTGTAAGCAACAAGACTAATTCTTAACAAATACTATTATAACAGTACCTACGCTTCAGAATTTATCCAGGTGTTCCACAAACCCCTTTAAAAGAGGTTAAGAAGTTTTGAAGCAAAGATACTGACAGTCATACGTTCTGATTTTTGACCAGCTAGCAAACCAAAGCAACATTCTTCTGCATGCTACATAACCACTTTCTGTTTTTTTCCAGCCATTTCACTAGGAGTCATTCTTGGTGCAAGCACTCCTTCTGAGTCTAATTTTCCTCAGTACTGATAATTTTGAAAGCCACATCCAGCACTGAATTTTCCAAAGGCAGCCAATATTAAACAAAATTAAACCAACAGTAAATAAATCAAAACTACACAACAGAACCAATCTGTAAAGTGAGTAGAGGGAGAGCAGTACTCAAGTCAGCAAGTGGAAGGCAAAACTGTGAATGTAAAAATGAGAGCTTTGGAAGAGTTGCCCACTTTTCCTGGAAGGCATCCTGTTTTCCAGCCATTGTTTTTTGAGAACAATAGTATTGGTATTTTCATGTGTCCATTTTGTTGCTTGTAATTTTCTTTTTTAAAAGAAAAAAGGGTTGGGTTAGGACACGCCTTCAGTATCAAGTATGCCACTAAACAAGCTTTTGAAAATTACCAATCTGCAGTACAGCTATAAGCCAAACACACTTCTATAACTGAACCAAAAATCAAAATAATTAGCCATGTGATATTTTGTTCTAAAAGATAACCACACTTAGAGAAGCAGAATATATGCCAAATATAGATAATGTTAACATAATGAGAAGTAATGCGAAAAAACTTACAAATCCTGACTATTTACACAGTGCTAACTTCTCTCTAGCACTGAAGCTCAGAGATTTAAGACTACTTAAAAACATGAGAAGGCACATTATTTCTCTCTCTCAAAATCTCTTACATATTTGGACATATTTTATAAGCTGATGATACTTTTAGTACCTTCTTCACAATAATAACAGCAAAATACAGTATATTTAAAGTTTCATATAAAGTAAGATCTCTTGCAGCATCAAAAACTTCATGCATTACTCAGAAATAAGAGACTGGTAAACTCATTAAACAAGTATGTTCGGAACTATTAATTTAGGCAGCGTTGCCTTTTATAGACATTAAGGCCAGCAAACAGATGATACAGAGCAAGGAGAACTGTTGCCAGTTACTTTAGACTGGAAAATATGAGAACAAAATCTAATGCTAGCTGCCAACTAATTCCTCTTCTCTTCTAACAAAAATATTGAAGAAAAGCTTTCCTTGGCTGCAGCCACTTGCTCTCTAATAAGAGGACAGAATTTGGGTATTGCTATAATAAGCATTATTTTACATTTTTCTACAGAAGTTAGAAAAATAAACACCAGGAAGACACACTGCAGTGGAGAGAGAAGTCTGCTTGGAAAAAATTGAACATCCATGTATAACTGTCAAAATTATGGAATAACTTGATTCAAAGCTACTTTTTTTGAACAATCCACCCTTAAGTCTGCTCGGACCTTGACCACTACCTTAATTTTTAAACTACAGGAGAGGTGAAAAACATTTTTAACATTTTTGTAACTGAATACTTTTGGGGAGGAGTTGACTTTTTAATTTTCATACTCCAGTCTACTTCCCATCCTTTTTTTCCCAACTAAGTCAACCAGACCTCTAATAAAGCACATGGGGGTAGGAGTAAAGACAAAATTACTCTGGGCAAAGTCTCTCCCAGAGTTCAGAAAGCTACTGACCACAAATGAGAGGTGTTTCATTTGATATATTTTCAGTTTATTATCTCAGGTGCAACTTGTCCAAGTTAAACACTTTGCAAATGCATGGCACTTAGACTGGATCAGGGACAGAAAGGACTAGGCACAGGTACCAGAGCTAAAAGCTGACTGGAGAAGTATCTGGGAGTACTAGAAATGAAAGGTTCAGGCAAACGCTACCAGAGCACAATACTGGGGAACCAGAGGAAGCATCAGGAACTGCTTACAAGCACGTCTGCTGATGATCTCTCCCTCCCTATCCCCTGCCAGCTTTCCTACCTCTCCCCTAGAATGCAACGAAGAAGCAGTAGCTGCAGGAGGTACCTCAGGAGAGCAGTACAGACGTACTGCATCGGGTCACGGCTCTGCCACCAAGTGTGTCAGAATGGCTTCTGCAGAAGTACTGTACACTGGTTTCTTTCTCAGTGAACACAAAACAGAACTGAGAGACAACACAAAACACATGTACAACATGAAGAAAGTCAGTCCCTTAGAAAAAAAAATGTAAAGCCTGTGTCCACACAGCTAAACTCTTCTCCCTGCTCCTCTACAATAGAGTTGTTTGCATTTAACTTGTTTATTGGATAGTCCCTGTAATGAGCTGGGCACTGTGCTGAGTCTGGAAATTATGTGGGAGAGCACTAAATAGCAAAATAATATCAGAGAGTAAGTTAACAATTACACAGTGCAGACTACCATCAGGCAGTGTTCAATCCTTGTCATGGCCCTGCTTAGTTTGTTAGTATAAACATGAACATTAACAGATGCCCTACACTCATACTGCTCAGCCAGAGGGTAAAAATGAGACAAAACTTAAGCAGACATCTCCTAATGTTTAGACTCGCTTCAAAGAAATGTGTGGAAATCCAAATTCAGTTCATCCCAATGTACTTCCCCAACCCTTTCCAAATAAGGGCAATGAAGTTTTATCAGTTTTGCATGAACTATTTCACTTTTACAAAAAAGCTCACTAAATTATCCACAAAACATTTCCAAATTCTTGCATGTTTTACTAAGATTTAAGTCTACATTGCTTCCACCCAAGCACACATGGTTTCTCTAGACAGATGAAACAAGCCACACAAATGACACAAGTGACACCGTAAGCTTTTCCTAGGCCATACATAAACACCAATACAAGCCTACCTTTTCAACAAGTTAGCAAAAATTTATCACAGGACATTTGTTCAAAAGAATTGTGTTACAAGAATGTGATTTCATTGAAGAAAATAACAACATACCTTCTAAAGCTGTTGAAGTAAAGAATTCTCTCCCACCGCCCAAACCTTGAAAACTAGATCAACTTTTTAGAGTTGCAGATTGCTGAGGAAACCAAGATGATCAATCTGAGACTGTTTCAAAGTGCCTAAACCCACATACTTGTAATTTATGACCTAGCATAGTCTGAAACTGTTAAATCTTGACATCACAAGTTTTACTGTTTAATTAG